>NC_084638.1:12958520-13193032 GCF_033978795.1 Nerophis ophidion
TCGAAATTAGGATGCATAACAAAATATCAAAAAGGGAAAATTGTTTATTAGAGTTAGTGACTCAAATTCAGTTTTGCGGATAAATGGTCCCTAGTGTGTGAATGTGAGTGTGAATGTTGTCTGTCTATCTGTGTTGGCCCTGCGATGAGGTGGCGACTTGTCCAGGGTCTACCCTGCCTTACCCTTGATTGTAGCTGAGATAGGCACCAGCGCCCCCAGCGAGCTCATATGGAATAAGCATTAGAAAATGGATGGATGGATGGGATTAATTTGAAACCAAGAATATATGTAAAAGATTAGAAGGGATTTGAACATTTTCTTACTGACAAGTTTGTCAGCATTTAATCTTTTTAAGTCCACAGTGTCGGTACCTCAACTGTTGGAAGTCCAGTTCTGCGGAAGAAACAAACACCTCTTCTTTGGGGTGCATTAGTTCTATTTGACAAGGAAAAATTATTTCCGTCTCAGAAAACAGACAAGTTTCTCACCAGGAAAACATCAATCAATTTTCTACTGCTTGTCCCTAAGCAATAGTATTTCAATCTACGCCTCCATAAAGCTAGGAAGCATATACAGTTAGTAGAGTGGCGCAGCGGAAGCATGCTGGCCCCATAACCCAGAGGTCGATAGATAGAAGCCATTCTCTACCATCTTGAGTGTTTTATGTGAAAGGTATTTGCTAGGTTCCACTTACACTCTTGGTTTTTAATGTGACCTCATGTTCAACCTCATCATCATTTTGAGAATACATAAACCTGTCAACTTTGTCAATAAAACCATCAAAATTCAACATGATTGCTTTGTACCATGTCTCATGTTTAGTATACTCATCATCTGGCAACAGAGACAACAAAGTTTGGTGCACTTTTCTGGTCGCATGATATAAATCCATAAACCTGTTCAATTCCTCCTTTAGCTCATGTGAACGTGTTTCGTCATTTAACACGACAATGACCCCCTCTCTCAGCATTGAGAGTCTTTACAACTTTAATTTTCTTTCCCCCTGCAAACTTTCAATTTTGTGACCCAGAGCCTTGGGTGTCATTTTTACCACACTTTTTTTCTCCTCAACCCCTCAACCCCTTGCCCATCATTGTCACGTTGAGCCACACTGTCCTCCTGTGGCTGTGTATGTTCGTCAGCGCAGGTGTGTGCTCCCTCCTCCTCCGTTTGGAAAAGTCAACCCACGCGCAAGTCAAGTCAAATAGTCACCAATGCATTAGATTTGTCAATATTTGTGTGCACACATTTTAACACTGGCAATTTTTGTATTATTGTTGCTTCCCTATAAACAACTCGCGTTCCAGTGAGGCAGTTTTTTTACTTAATGTAGCGGTAAAGTCCTGAACTATTACTGCTACTGGTTGCTGAATATAAATGAAGCAAGTTCAGACGTTTGCAGCAAGCTAATAATTGATGTCCAGAATTGTGACTAGTGATGGGTCCGGCAACAGCGATGCATGCGTCGAGCTCATAGAGCAAAACTCTGTGTCGGTGCGCGTACCGCTCTTAGAAAGTCACGTGACCAATCATGAGCTGTTTTGGTCACGTGACCGATACGCGAACTTTGTCGCACTGGCACCCGTGCGCCACCCTGTGTTTATAAGGAAGTGCATTTGTCAACGAGATGCTGCTGCCAGTGCAAGATTCGCCGCACTTCTGTCGTTGGTCATTCGTCATTTATCGTCGTCAGAAATCATTTCCACCGTGTGGGAATATTTTGATCATATATCGGAAAAAAAGGTATTTGTTTTCATTTCCTTGTCGTTTCATCCTGTTCTCTCAAACTTTCCAGCATTGTCCCACCCACACAAACATCCTATTGGTTACATTTAAAAGCGGTAGCAGACAATTTATTAGATAGCTCAGTTGGTAGAGTGGAGTACTGTAGTTGTCCATGCTGAGTTCCTTAGGGCACTTGTTCAAGTCCAGCTCAAACCTATTACCTTTTTACCATGAATTGATTAACTTGGACCCCGATTCATACACGTTGAAAAACTTATTTGGGTGTTACCATTTAGTGGTCAATTGTACGGAATATGTACTGTACTGTGCAATCTACTAATAAAAGTTTCAATCAATAAATCAATCACGATCACATCATTTATTGACTGTATCTATCCATCCATCCATCCATCTTCTTCCGCTTATCCGAGGGCAGCAGCCCAAGCAGGGAAGCCCAGACTTCCCTCTCCCCAGCCACTTCATCTAGCTCTTCCCGGGGGATCCCGAGGCATTCCCAGGCCAGCTGGGAGACATAGTCTTCCCAACGTGTCCTGGGTCTTCCCCGTGGCCTCCTACCGGTTGGACGTGCCCTAAACACATCCCTCGGGAGGCGTTCGGGTGGCATCCTGACCAGATGCCCGAACCACCTCATCTGGCTCCTCTCGATGTGGAGGAGCAGCGGCTTTACTTTGAGTTCCTCCCGGATGACAGAGCTTCTCACCCTATCTCTAAGGGAGAGCCCCGCCACACAGCGGAGGAAACTCATTTCGGCCGCTTGTACCCGTGATCTTATCCTTTCGGTCATGACCCAGAGCTCATGACCATAGGTGAGGGTGGGAACGTAGATCGACCGGTAAATTGAGAGCTTTGCCTTCCGGCTCAGCTCCTTCTTCACCACAACGGATCGGTACAACGTCCGCATTACTGAAGACGCCGCACCGATCCGCCTGTCGATCTCACGATCCACTCTTCCCCCACTCGTAAACAAGACTCCTAGGTACTTGAACTCCTCCACTTGGGGCAGGGTCTCCTCCCCAACCCGGAGATGGCACTCCACCCTTTTCCGGGAGAGAACCGTGGACTCGGATTTAGAGGTGCTAATTCTCATTCCGGCCGCTTCACACTCGGCTGCGAACCGATCCAGTGAGAGCTGAAGATCCCGGCCAGATGAAGCCAACAGGACCACATCATCTGCAAAAAGCAGAGACCTGTATCTATCTGTATCTAAAAAAGATAAAAATATTTTTTTATTTAAATGAAAATATGAAATAATCCTAAATGAAATACAATGATTTGGTTTATATTATTGTACATACTAGGTCATAAAAATGGTGGAGGACTTGGTCACATGGTGTGGAAAGAACCACCTCCAGCTTAATGTGACGAAGACCAAAGAGCTGGTTGTGGACCTGGGAAGGAGGAGGAGTACTCCGGCGACCCCTGTTTCCATCAGGGGGGTCGATGGTAGAGGATTATAAATACCTCGGAGTACACACGGACAACAAGCTGAATGGGTCAAAACACGCTGAGGTCCTCTACAAGACGGGACAGAGCCGCCTCTACTTCCTCAGGAGGCTAGGATCTTTCAACGTCTGTACAAAGATGTTGAAGATGTTCTATGAGTCGGTGGTGGCGGGCGCCTTCTTGTACGTCGTGGCCTGCTGGGGCGGCGGGCTGAGGGTGAGGGACGCAAACAGACTGGATAAGTTGGTAGAGAAGGCCAGTAACGTGGTGGGAGTGGGGCTGGACTCTCTGGCGGTGGTGTCAGAGAGGAGAAGTCTAGAAAAACTCCTAGCCTTTATGGACAACACCTCCCACCCACTACACTCAGATCTTGCGGAGAGAATGAGCACGTTCAGTGGAAGGCTCAGACTCCCAAAATGTAACACGGAACGACACAGGAGGTCCTTCATACCGACAGCCATCAGACTGTATAATGCATATGTTCCTTCTTGACTGCACTTAAATGTAGAATATATTTATACTATTCATATATTATAAATATAATATATGTTATATTATATATCATAATTATTGTCTATTGTGAGCGAACTGTGGTGCTGAATTTCTCCCAGGGATCAATAAAGTACTTTCTATTCTAGTCCATTCTATTCTATTCTATTCTATTCTAAAATCAGTGTCAGTTGAGTCGGTCCATAGGCTGCCTGTAGGGATTTTTAATGTCCAGCAGATGTCAGTATTTAGTGAAACAGTATTGACACAGTATCAATACAGTTTTGCAATGTGTCGAAACGATACATGAAACCTCATCAACCAATCACTAATTGTGATAATCCATCCATTTTCTACCGCTTATTCCCTTTTTGGGGGCGCGGGGGGCACTGGTGCCTATCTCAGTTACAATCGGGCGGAAGGCAGGGTACACCCTGGACAAGTCGCCACCCCATCGCATGGCCAACACAGACAGACAACATTCACACTCACATTCACACACTAAGGTCAATTTAGTGTTGCCAATCAACCTATCCCCAGGTGCATGTCTTTGGAAGTGGGAGGAAGCCGGAGTAGCCGGAGGGAACCCACACATTCATGGGGAGAACATGCAAACTCCACAAAGAAAGATCCCGAGCCTGGATTTGAACCCAGGACTGCAGGAACTTTGTATTGTGAGGCAGACGCACTAACCCCTCGGCCACCGTGAAGCCCTAATTGTGATAATGTTTAACAAAAATATTTATTAACACAAAGTCACGTTATAAAACTCACTTTGTAACAAAAACGGAAAATACACTGCAGCAAAAAAATACTAGCCTGGCACAGTAAAAAAACTGTTGCGCCCCCACTCAGCAACACCTGAGCATCTCAGCTCCTACCTAAGTAGACTGGCACGTGGCCTTGAGCCAAGCCCTTTAGTGACGTCATGAATTTGACGGACAAAAAGAGTATTTGGCTTTAACAACTGTCATCGAGTGTATTGGACTCGAACTATAAATAAACTTTCTTGTAAATGATAATAATTAAATAAGATCTAACAAAAGGACAACAGTTGTCATTACAGTATCATTTTAAATGTTGCAATAAAAATTGTGATTTATTATCACAAACAATATTATTACCACACACAAAAGCACCTAAAAGTGGGAACGTTGAGAAAAGGTACCGATTTCGGGGTACCAGAATCTGTGCCTTATTGGTTGAAAAGTGAACGGTTCACATCCCTACCAGCAAGTGTTGTTGTACTGGAAACTAATTTACAATTAGTTACAATTATTTTTTCATCACACACAATACTCCATTATAGAATTCTTGTTATATTAAAATGATGAACAAATCCATCTTTGTACAGCAATGGTTTGAAAAAGGCATTTGGTCGTTGATGCACTTATTGAGTGATAAAAGTATTTTATTATTTGAAGACATCATTAAGTACAACCTGCAAATAGAAAAACATACAAAACAATATATATATATATACCTGTATATATATATATATATATATATATATATATATATATATATATATATATATATATATATATATATATATAAAGGCTTACGTTCAAAATATTCTAATTACAGCATTTTCCGTTTTTCCATTATTTACTATATCTTGTCTACTGTATTTTCTGTGAAACAAAAAAATGTCATAACTCGAAAGCTTCCATTCTTCCCAACACAAAGGAGTTCATTTTTTTTTAAAAGACGCAATTGACTACTAACATTTATTTGATTGCATACTAATGCACGTACTTGACCGAAAAAAGTAATAATATATATAGAAGCATATTAAACAGATTGTTACACAAACAACAATGTCACACATATTATATGTGCTGTTGTTGTTAGAGAGTCAAAATTAACGCCTGGAAAGTTAATTTCAAATCCTGCAGTTTCATTTGCTGCTGCTGTTCTCACCAGCACACTTGTGTTTCTTACACTGGTACTTATAAGAGAATCTTTCACCACACACACTGCAACTCAACACTTTCTCTCCTGGGTGTGTTCTCATGTGTCTTACAAGGTTTGATCGTTCACAAAAGCTTTTGTTGCAGATTGAACAGGAATGTGATTTTTCACCAGTGTGTGTTCTCTTGTGTCTTTTCAAACTCTGACTTTCTGTAAAACTATTACCACAGATTGAACAAGAAAAAGGTTTTTCACCAGTATGTGTTCTCATGTGTACTTTCAAATGTTCCTTCCTTGTAAGAGATAAGCCACAGATTGAACAAGAACAACTTTTTTCACCAGTGTGTGTTCTCTCGTGTCTTTTCAAATTCTGAATATCTGTAAAACCTTTACCACACGTTGAACAGGAAAAAGGTTTTTCACCAGTGTGTGTTCTCATGTGTACTTTAAAATTGCAACTTTTGACAAAACCTTTACTACAGATCAAACATACAAAAGATTTTTCTCCAGTGTGTGTACTCATGTGTTTTTTCAAACTCTGACTTTGTGTAAAACCTTTACTACATATTGAACAGACAAAAGGTTTTTCACCAGTGTGTATTCTCTTGTGTATTTTCAAATGGTGACTTCGTCCAAAGCCTTTGTCACATACTGAGCAGATAAAAGGTTTTTCTCCAGTGTGTGTTCTCATGTGTACTTTCAGATACCAATGGTATTTAAAGGTTTTGTCACAGTGAGAACATGTGAAGTGAGTGTTGTCAATGTGACATATCTTATCATCTTTAGAGTCTTCATCATCAGTGTCAGGAGAGTGTGACGTTGTGTCCTCACTATCTGATAGTGGAGCTAAGAGCTTGTCTGCTTGTGATCCTCCACAGTGGTCTCCATCAGCTTCTGTTGTCATGTCATGTCTGTTGTGTTGCATTGAGTGGCTATTTGGAGGCTCCGCCTCTCTTTTCTCCTCACTTTCACCTTTGAACTCATAATCTTCACTCATCCCAGGGACACCAGTCACAGGAAACTCCTCCAACCATTTAGGCTGACTGATGCGGTGTTTTTCCTCTTCCTCTTTAAAGTAGGGGGTCAGTGGGTCCTCTTCCTTTTTAATGCTACAGGTCAACGGGTTCTTTTGCTCCTTAAAGTGAGGGGTCAATGGGTCCTCCTCTCCATTCTTGATGTGTAAGATGAGTGGGTCCTCCGCTTGCCCTTTAATGTGAAGGGTCAGTTTATCACTATGGGTCTTTGGCTTCTCTTTTTCCTCTTTGTCGGGGGGCTGTGGCTCCCCTCCTCCCTCTCTAATGTGTTGGGAATGTGGTACCTCTTCGTCCTCATGTATGTTGGGGGACTGTGGTTCCTCCTCCAGCTCATTAGGTAGAGGTTCTTCTTTGACATCTACGGGACAATAGAAAACAAATATTCTTTAGAAAAGTCCAGCTTTGCTCAATCACATGAGACATTGTCCTGCACCAACATATGATCTCACAATCTCATCAGTTTCCCCTCAGAGCAGTCAGTGAACTTCCAAATGACACATGAAGAAGGCCTTCAGGGGAATGCCTTCCCAGGCCAACGTCCAATCCACCTTATTCATACAAAAATATCCTGAAACTCATTCCTGCAATCCTTAATGGGAGACACCATACGTGAAAGTGTGCTGTTCTCTCTCTGAATAAGTCATACACACACAGGAAATAATGTACCACATGCCGGCCTTCACACAGTAGTACTAGTGATGAGCTCCCCCTGCTGGTGGACTATAATTACAGTGATTTTCACATTCATCTTTAGAGACATGTCTGTTCTAAATAAGCATGAGCACAGTCAACATGTTGGACAAAAAAGAGGACATCTGTTTGCTTTCATGTAGATCGTGTCACCGCAGTTAACTGGGACGAAGTAGTCAGACTACTAACTACTCCTTCAAAAAGATAATTTGTTTATCTACTCAGTGGCCTAGTGGTTAGAGTGTCCGCCCTGAGATCGGTAGGTCGTCAGTTCAAACCCCGGCTGAGTCACACCAAAGACTATAACAATGGTACCCGTTACCTCCTTGCTTGGCACTCAGCATTAAGGGTTGGAATTGGGGGTAAAATCACCAAAAATGATTACCGGGCGCGGCACCGCTGCTGACCACTGCTCCCCTCACCTCCCAGGGTGTGATCAGGGTGATGGGTCAAATGCAGAGAATAATTTCACCACATCTAGTATGTGTGTGACAATCATTGGTACTTCAACTTTTAACTGTACTTTAACTTTATTAATAATAGTAATAATGGATTACATTAATTTAGTGCGTTTCTAGACACTCAATTTGCGTTAGAGTGAGAACCGAGAAGGCATCATTCATGCAATCCACACATTCAATGTGGTAAGCTACATTGAAATATAATGATAATAATAATAATAATAACTAGATGAAGCAATTCCTGAAGGAATTGTGTGTGAATGGTCCAATGCTGCAGTTGAACTGAAATGCTGATAGAATGTAGTATGAATGTAAGAATAGTTTGAATGCTGGAACGGTTTGTATATTGAAGAGTTAGAATTTCCAGGAAAACCGGAACTAGGTTTGGAACTTGGGGAAGTGTTAGTTTGAATGTCCAGAATGAGTGGAATGTGTTGATGTTGGAATGGTTTGAATAGGTTGAAAAATGTGGGAATTGTGCAACTTGGAAAAATGTTCCATTCATTTCAATGGGAACTTCCTGGAAATTTCGGAATTTTCTGAAGAGCAGGATTTAAAAAAATATATATTAATAGCATTATTTAATTGTTTGAATCGGTCAAGAGATGGCGAAGTAGTAAAAGTTTTTAAATTGAAAAATGGTATTACGGAACTTTGTAAAATACGGGAATTTTTAAAGTTCTTAAACCAACTTGTTTTTTTTGTCCTGACTCAGAGGAATGTTTTGACAGTGGAACATTTGAAATGGGTTGAAAAATGTGAAAGGAGTCATCGCAATACAGAAGGTTGGAAATAAGGTGAGAAAAAAAAAAGAAATTCCTGGAAATTTGTTGAATGTGGAAAAATGGTTGTTTGAATTTCCAGGATGAATTGAATGTGTTGAAGGTGGAATGGTTTAAAAATCTGGGAGTTGTGGCAGTTTGAAAAATGGATAATTCATTTTGAAAGGGGAAAATGTCCCTTAAAGGGGAACATTATCACAATTTCAAAAGGGTTAAAAACAATAAAAATCAGTTCCCAGTGGCATGTTGTATTTTTTGAAGTTTTTTTCAAAATTTTACCAGTCTCGGAATATCCCTAAATAAAGCTTTAAAGTGCCTTATTTTCGCTATCTTCAAAACCACTATCCATTTCCCTGTGACGTCACACAGTGCTTCCAATGTAAACAAACAATGGGAATACCACAGCAAGATATAGTGACATTAGCTCGGAACCAAACTCGGATTTCAGCGATTCAACAGATTACGCATATATTGAAACAGATGGTTGGAGTATGAAAGTATTGAAGAAGAAACTGAAGCTATTGAGGAATAGCTATTGACGCTATTCATAGCCATAGCATGGCCGAAAAGCTGCGTTAGCATCGCCGGTAAAATGTGCGGACCAAACGATCAGGACTTTTGCATCTTTTGACACTGGAGCAACTTAAATCCGTCGATTGGTAAGTGTTTTTTTCGCATTAAATGTGAATGGAAGGAAACATAATATAGTTGCAAATGCATCTACAGGTTATCCATACATCTCTGTACCATGTCTGCTTTAGCACCGCCGGTAAATAGCATGTTGGCATCGATTAGCGTAGCATGTTAGCCTCGATTAGCTGGCAGTCAACATCAACAAAACTCACCTTTGTGATTTCGTTGACTATCGTTGCAAATGCATCTGCAGGTTATCCATACATCTCTGTGCCATGTCTGCCTTAGCATCGCCGGTAAAATGTGTAGACACTCCAGCACATTCAATAGGGGTCTGGCGGCAGACACTTTCGCATCTTCGGGCCAGTGGTGCAACTTGAATCCCTCCCTGTTAGTGTTGTTACACCCTCCGACAACACACCGTCGAGGCATGATGTCTCCAAGGTTCCAAAAAATAGTCCAAAAAACGGAAAATAACAGAGCTGAGACCCGGTGTTTGTAATGTGTAGAAAATGAAAATGGCGGGTGTGTTACCTTGGCGACGTCACATTCTGACGTCATCGCCTCCAGCGCGATAAACAGAAAGGTGTTTAATTCGCCAAAATTCACCCATTTAGAGTTCGGAAATCGGTTAAAAAAATATATGGAATTTTTTCTGCACCATCAAGGTATATATTGACGCTTACATAGGTCTGGTGATAATGTTCCCCTTTAAACGCCTATTGAAATGATATTTTCTTAATTAAACGGGAATATCAGGTCCATTCTATGTGTCATACTTGATCATTTCGCGATATTGCCATATTTTTGCTGAAAGGATTTAGTAGAGAAAATTGACGATAAAGTTCGCAACTTTTGGTCGCTGATAGAAAAGCCTTGCCTTTACCGGAAGTATGTGCGCGTGACGTCACGAGTTGCAGGGCTCCACACATATTCACATTGTTTTTAAATAGTTTTTAGTGGGAGCCACCAGCAGTAAGAGCAATTTGGACCGAGAAAGCGACAATTTCCCCATTAATTTGAGCAAGGATGAAAGATTCGTGAATTAGGATATTGATAGTGAAGGACTAGAAAAAAAAAAAGAAAAAAAGCCACAGCTCCGGGCGACGGCTGTGTGAGCGTTTCAGATGTAATTAGACACATTTACTAGGATCATTCTGGAAGATCCCTTATCTGCTTATTGTTTTAATAGTGTTTTAGTGAGATTTTTAAAGATTGTAAAGACATAACTCGAGGTCGGATGGCTGCGGTGAACACACAGTGTCTCAGAGAGAAGACGAGGAGCAAAGCTCACAGCTGCTGCAGGACGACGAATAATTCACTGATGTCTTCGGTAAGATAAATATCACAATTTCCCCATCCAAAAACATGATGGTTGACGTAGAGAAAACATGTTCGCTTGACCGCTCTGCTCCACAACAAATAAAGAAACACCGGCTGGGTCTCGGTGCTAAAGACAGCTGCAATCCACCGCTTTCCACCAACAGCATTCTTCTTTATAGTCTCCATTATTAAATGAACAAATTGCAAAAGATTCAGGAACACAGATGTCCAAAATACTGTGTAATTACGCCATGAACGGAGACGACTTTTAGCTGTGAGTTGTGCAGCGCTAATATTTCCTTACAATCCGTGACGTCACACGTATACGTCATCATTCCGCAACGTTTTCAACAAGAAACTTGCGGGAAATTTAAAATTGCAATTTAGTAAACTAAAAAGGCCGTATTGGCATGTGTTGCAATGTTAATATTTCATCATTGATATATAAACTATCAGACTGCGTGGTCGGGTTTCAGTAGGCCTTTAAGGCTGAGATTGTAGGAAATGTGGGAATGTTTTTTAAAAAGTGTTGAAAGGGAGCACACAGTTCCCGAACAGGCTGAATATTTTGAAGTTGGAACGGTTTGAATTGGATGAAAAATGTGGGAGTTGTTGAACTTTGACTTTATTCATTTCAATGGGAATTTTCGGGGAAAAGTGAGAATATTGTTGAAAATGCTGAACATTGTGAATGTTCTGAATGGTGAGTTTTGGACTTTTTCAAGTCGGCCCACAAATGTTGAAGTAGTTTTAATTGAACATTTCAGAATTTCGGGAAAAGCGAGATTTTTGGGGAAAATTGTTAATGTTCTGAACGGTGAGTGTTGGACTTTTTCAAAATGGTCGAGAAATGTTGAAGTAGTAACATTTTTAATTGAGAAATGTTATTATGGATTTCCTGGATTTCGGGAAAACCGGGAATTTTTCAAGTTTGAAAAACAACAGTTTTTTGTCCTAGTTAAGAGGAATGATTTGACAGTGGAACGGTTGAAAAATGTGGTAAGAGTCCATCCATTTTCTACCGCTTATTCCCTTTGGGGTCGCGGGGGGCGCTGGTGCATATCTCAGCTACAATCGGGCGGAAGGCGGGCTACACCCAGGACAAGTCGCCACCACATCGCAGGGCAGGAGTCCATCCTTCCATCAATTGTCTACCGCTTATCCCCGTTTGGATCACGTGGGGCACTGGTGCCTATTTCAGCAATAATCGGGCGGAAGGTGTCGTACACCCTGGACAAGTCGCAACCTCATCACAAGGCCAACACAGATAGACAGACAACATTCACACTCACATTCACACACTAGGGACCATTTAGTGTTGCCAATCAACCTATCCCCAGGTGCATGTCTTTGGAAGTGGGAGGAAGCCGGAGTACCCGCAGGGAACCCACGCAGTCACGAGGAGAACATGCAAACTGCACACGGAAAGATTGAACCCAGAACTACTCAAGACCTTCATATTGTGAGGCAGACGCACTAACCCCTCTACCACCGTGCTGCCCGTGGAAGGAGTTGTCGCCAGAAAAAAGGGTCAAGAAAGGGTTTGAAAAATGGGAATTCCTTGAATTTTTTTGAACTTCAAAATATAATAGAATGAATGTCCAGGATTAGTGAAATATGTTGAATGTGGAATGGTTTGAATCGGTTGAAAAATGTGTAAATGGTTGAAGTTTGAAAAATTGCCAATTTATTTTGAATGGGAAAAATTACTAAGCACGTATTTATTCTTGTTTCAAGCTAGTTTAGTAGCTAACTTAGCTATTAGCCTGACTGTCCTTTGTGTGTAACATGTTAAGCCATGTTCTACTGTCCTTCAGTGATAATAATAATTGTAAGAAATGTAATGTATTTGCTACAGTGAAGGATGGTTGAGCGTGTGATGTGAGAAGATAAAGTTAGCTGTCATGACAATTAATTCCTCTAGACGGCCAACTGAACATCCAAAAATACAGATCAGCGGTTAACAATCTGGACGTTTGGGGTCTTTGTGACTGGAAACTATTTAATATCACAATTTTGCGATACAAGAGGACCTGGAACTAATGTCCCATACTAAATCAGAGTTTTAAGGTTTGATGAACATGATGGCCTAGTAGTAAAACGTTTAGTTTCTACATACTTTGGTGTATATATGTATGTAAGTAAAAATGCATCTGTTGTTTTATGTCAGTTTTGCTCAACTAAACTCTTATTTGTTAAACCTTTGTACAAAACGATCGCAAAGCTAATTTCTGCTAGCCTGTCAATGTGGTCATCCATCATATGTCAGCATTAAGCTTAAAGGGGAACATTATCACAATTTCAAAAGGGTTAAAAACAATAAAAATCAGTTCCCAGTGGCACGTTGTGTTTTTTGAAGTTTTTTTCAAAATTTTACCGGTCTCTGAATATCCCTAAAAAAATCTTTAAAGTGCTTGATTTTCGCTATTTGCGATGCCAATATACATTTCCCTGTGACGTCATACAGTGCTGCCAATGTAAACAAACAATGGCGAATAGCACAGCAAGATATAGCGACATTAGCTTGGATTCAGACTCGGATTTCAGCGGCTTAAGCGATTCAACAGATTACGCATGTATTGAAACGAATGGTTGGAGTATGAAAGTATTGAAGAAGAAACTGAAGCTATTGAGCGAATAGCTATTGACGCTATTCATAGCCATAGCATGGCCGAATAGCTGCGTTAGCATCGCCGGTAAAATGTGCGGACCAAACGATCAGGACTTTCGCATCTTGTGACACTGGAGCAACTTAAATCCTTTGATTGGTAAGTGTTTTTTTCGCATTAAATGTTGGTGGAAGGAAACGTAATATAGTTGCAAATGCATCTGCAGGTTATCCATACATCTTTGTGCCATGTCTGCTGTAGCACCGCCGGTAAATAGCATGTTAGCATCGATTAGCGTAGCATGTTAGCATCGATTAGCTGGCAGTCACACAGCAACCAAATATGTCTGATTAGCACATAGGTCAACATCAACAAAACATAACAATGTGACCTCGGACTACGTTAAGGTAACGTGTGGAGTTCCCCAGGGTTCGGTCCTTGGCCCTGCACTCTTCAGCATTTACATGCTGCCGCTAGGTGACATCATACGCAAATACGGTATTAGCTTTCACTGTTATGCTGATGAAACCCAACTCTACATGCCCCTAAAGCTGACCAACACGCCGGATTGTAGTCAGCAGGAGGCGTGTCTTAATGAAATTAAACAATGGATGTCCGCTAACTTTTTGCAACTCAACGCCAAAAAAACGGAAATGCTGATTATCGGTCCTGCTAGACACCGACCTCTATTTAATGATACAACTCTAACATTTGACAACCAAACAATTACACAAGGTGACACGGTAAAGAATCTGGGTATTATCTTTTACCCAACTCTCTCCTTTGAGTCACACATTAAAAGCGTTACTAAAACGGCCTTCTTTCATCTCCGTAATATCGCTAAAATTCGCTCCATTCTGTCCACTAAAGACGCTGAGATCATTATCCATGCGTTTGTTACATCTCGTCTCGATTACTGTAACGTATTATTTTCGGGGGTCCCCATGTTTAGCATTAAAAGATTAAAGTTGGTACAAAATGCGGCTGCTAGACTTTTGACAAGAACAAGAAAGTTTGATCACATTACGCCTGTACTGGCTCACCTGCACTGGCTTCCTGTGCACTTAAGATGTGACTTTAAGGTTTTACTACTTACGTATAAAATACTACACGGTCTAACTCCATCCTATCTTGCCGATTGTATTGTACCATATGTCCCGGCAAGAAATCTGCGTTCAAAGGACTCCGGCTTATTAGTGATTCCCAAAGCCCAAAAAAAGTCTGCGGGCTATAGAGCGTTTTCATTTCGGGCTCCAGTACTCTGGAATGCCCTCCCGGTAAAAGTTTGAGATGCCACCTCAGTAGAAGAATTTAAGTCTCACCTTAAAACTCATTTGTATACTCTAGCCTTTAAATAGACTCCCTTTTTAGACCAGTTGATCTGCTGTTTCTTTTCTTTTTCTCCTATGTCCCACTCTCCCTTGTGGGGGGGGGTCCGGTCCGATCCGGTGGCCATGTACTGCTCGCCTGTGTATCGGCTGGGGACATCTCTGCGCTGCTGATCCGCCTCCGCTTGGGATGTTTTCCTGCTGGCTCCGCTGTGAACGGGACTCCCGCTGCTGTGTTGGATCCGCTTTGGACTGGACTCGCGACTGTGTTGGATCCATTATGGATTGAACTTTCACAGTATCATGTTAGACCCGCTCGACATCCATTGCTTTCCTCCTCTCCAAGGTTCTCATAGTCATCATTGTCACCGACGTCCCACTGGGTGTGGGTTTTCCTTGCCCTTATGTGGGCCTACCGAGGATGTCGTAGTGGTTTGTGCAGCCCTTTGAGACACTAGTGATTTAGGGCTACATAAGTAAACATTGATTGATTGATTGATTGAAAACTCACCTTTGTGATTTCGTTGACTTTATCATTGCAAATGCATCTGCAGGTTATCCATACATCTCTGTGCCATGTCTGTCATCACCGGTAAAATGTGGAGCCACTTTGGTACATTCAATGGGGGTCTGACGGCAGACACTTCCGCATCTTCGGGCCAGTGGTGCAACTTGAATCCCTCCCTGTTAGTGTTGTTACACCCTCCGACAACACACTGACGAGGCATGATGTCTCCAAGGTTCCAAAAAATAGTCGAAAAAAACGGAAAATAATAGAGCTGAGACCCAATGTTTACAATGGGTTGAAAATGAAAATGGCGGCTGTATTACCTCGGCGACGTCACATTCTGACGTCATCCCCTCCAGAGCGATAAACAGAAAGGCGTTTAATTCGCCAAAATTCACCCATTTAGAGTTCGGAAATCGGTTTAAAAAATAGATGGTCTTTTTTCTGCACCATCAAGGTATATATTGACGCTTACATAAGTCTGGTGACAATGTTCCCCTTTAAAAGCCAACCTTTATCCTTTATGGTTGTATTGTTGTTGTTTTTAGGTTTACACCAAACTGTATTGTTGATTGAACATGATTGTTACATGTGTGTGCAGGTCTTTTGCAGGCTCCTTAAACACACGGCGTAGAATGCGCGGCATCACTCCGGTGGGTGAACGGATGTGTCGAAGGTACGTAGACACGGAAAACTCCCCCACAATGGTAATAAACCTCCTCGTCCTCTACATGTCACAATGACTATTACTATGAAACACGCAACCGTCCCGTCCTTGAGGCGGTCATTCGAAATAGGACTAAACTACGAACCTAAAGCTGGAACGGAAAATCCATACACCCACAACATATCTCATCTGCTTGTGTTGTTGTTAAGTTAAGTTAAAGTTACACACACTAGGTGTGGTGAAATTTGTCCTCTGCATTTGACCCATCCCCTTGATCACTGTGTGGGGAGCAGTGGGCAGCAGCGGTGCCGCGCCCGGGATCATTTATGGTTAATGCAGCCCTTTGAGACACTAGTGATTTAGGGCTATATAAGTAAACATTGATTGATTGATTGATTGAATTAACCCCCAATTCCAACCCGTGATGTTGAGTGCCAAGCAGGGAGGCAATGGGTCCCATTTTTTTTTTAATAGTCTTTGGTATGACTCGGCCGGGGTTTGAACTCCCAACCTACCGATCTCGGGGCGGACACTCTAACCTGAACGACATCATCCATGTAGGATTAATGCACAAACAGCACAGCAGTCGCAACTTTAGAGGCTCTGTCCCTCTCTCTCCTGTTTTTTTTAAGCAGCCTCAAGTTGCCTCCACACTTCAAGCTGAGAACAGCAGCACACTTCCCCCTTCACAATAATAGGTCTGACAGCGCAAACAAAATACAAGTTTCAAAAAAGCACCTCACACAAGCATAATGAACTTATCGATGCATTGACCCAAAGTACTGGTCAAAATTGTCCAAAGATGTATTTCACCAATAAATGTGAGAGATTCTGCATTTAATTAACAAATATTGTATACATTTTTATTTGACAAAAAAGCACACACTTAAATGGTAGTAACAAAACTTGTGTAAAAGGAAAAACATTTAACTAAAAACAAAACATGAAATTACATTTCATAGTTTTTTTTTTAAATTACCATTGTTATTTATATTTATTTTTATTAATTTTGTACTTGTTGTGCTTTATTTGTTACTAACTCATATCTGTTTTTTAAACTATATTTAAAGTTGAGTTTTGGTAATAAAATAAATACTGGTGCTTTCAAATTAATGAATACATGTGTAATTAATTGTGATTACAATATCAATCAAAATAATGGTGATTATTATTTTTGCCACAATGGTCCAGCCCTAACAGTACTCTTTTTAAACAACAGAGGGTGTAAAACACAATTTATTTTACATGTTTCATTAACTCAAGTTTATCTTTAATGTACATAATGGATATAAATATAATTTTATAATGTGTCTTTTTCTATCCATCCATCCATTTTCTACCACTTGTCCCTTTTGGGGTTACAGGGGGGCAGAAGGTGGGTTACACCCTGGAAAATTCCATAAAAACTTTAAACTATTATGTTATCCTAATTAAAAATATATCCTCCAGTTTGTGGCTATTATAAGACATATTTCCAGAGAATATGCATTTATACAGCATGTTTTAAAAAGAAAGCATTTAAAAAATAACTTCTGGATATATTATATTGATCAACTAATTCTTATTTAGGGGGCTTCGTGAGGAAAATACAGTTGCTCCCATTGAGTTCAATGTTAGAATTAGGATAGTTAAGATTTTACTAACGTTTGTTTGCGACAGAATGCATGCAAAATAAAAACATATTATTGTCTTACAAAAGGATTGTGAATGATAGGAAAAATAAATAAAAAAATTCAGACCCCCTTTGATAACTTTTCTACATCCTGTGAATGGGCTGATGCTGTGGTGAAAGTGAGGAAATAAATACATGTCAGGAAAATGAAAATTTCAGCAAAAATGGCTGGCAAACTTTTTTAAAACCTGGTTAAAGATTGTTGGTGGTTAACCCACAGAGGCATGTGTATGTTGTAAAATGATGTTAGAATTACTTTTATTATTTGGGTTCCGTCCAGCTCTGACTTGTTCCACCACTGGTCATTGTGATTATATTTTATATTCCAAATGTCATGTTCTTGTTATTTGTCAAATATAAAGTTAGTAAACAAGTGAGAGTAAGAAGACAACAAACCTGTTCTGTGTAACACAACTTGATGTTTCGTGAAAAGAACGTCCAGTAGTTGATTGTTTTCCTCCTTTGTTCTCGAAAGTTCCGCCTCGTATTCTGCTATCGTTCTTTCTAACACTACAAATATTTCTTCAACGGCAGCAGTTAGTCGCTGATCCACCAACGCTCTCAACATTTGTAATGTAGACATTTTCACACAATCACAACACTTTACTCTCACACTTGATCTCTACTTAGCGATGTGTTGATAACTTCTGTGTCTTCTGTTAGCAGCTAACAAGCTAAGCTAACTAGCGAGCTAAGCTAACTAACAAGCAAAGATAGCAGGAGAAGCAGCACAATGCTTCTGGCGCATCGAGACGATTTCGTCCTTAAATAAAGAATCAAATATGTATTTTATACGACGCAAATATTGCAAACTGGATAAGAAATAATAAGACTGACTTATTAGCGTCCTGTGCTTTTTCTTCTTCTTCTTTTTTTTTATGGTGGTTGGCAATCAACCTTCTGGTGTGCGTTACCGCCACCTACTGTAATGGAGTGTGGACCGAGGTGGATCCCTACTCTGTATTCTTTTACTTAACCCAGTGTTTTTATCCATCCATCCATCCATTTTCTACCGCTTATGGGTTCAAATCCAGGCTCGGGATCTTTCTGTGTGGAGTTTGCATGTTCTCCCCGTGAATGCGTGGGTTCCCTCCGGGTACTCCGGCTTCCTCCCACCTCCAAAGACATGCACCTGGGGATAAGTTGATTGGCAACACTAAATTGGCCCTAGTGTGTGAATGTGAGTGTGAATGTTGTCTGTCTATCTGTGTTGGCCCTGCGATGAGGTGGCGACTTGTCCAGGGTGTACCCTGCCTTCCGCCCGATTGTAGCTGAGATAGGCGCCAGCGCCCCCCCCCCAGTGTTTTTAAATATGCTTTATATCTTATGTTTTCTGAATACCATCCTAATATACCTTCCACTTCTAACCTAAACATTTATTTTGCTAACTTATTTTCCAGTATTTCTCTTTCTCTATTGTATTTCCTACATTGTATTAAAACATGGTTAACATTTTCTATTTGATGGCAAAAATCACACAGCCCTGTAGTATGTTTGCCTATCAATTTTAGTGAACTATTTAGATATGTATGGCCTAATCTCCTTCTAGTAATAATGTCTTCTTCTTTCCTATTTCTACCCCCTCCTCTCATGACACCTACTCTCCTCTGGACTTTGTAATACTCTCCACCTTTCCTTTCCTTATTCCAATTATCTTGCCACTTTTTATTGTGTTCTATCTTAAAGATATTCTTCACTTCTTCTTTACTGTGCTTAATCTCCATGTTTACTTCTGTTTTAGTGCTTGCTTGTTTTGCGTATCTATCAGCTAACTCATTCCCCACAACTCCTACATGAGCAGGAACCCAAAGAAATGTTACCACACCTCCCGCTTTATTTATCCTGTAGATTGCCTGAACTATTTCATAAACTATATTTTGTCTTGTTTCTGATGTTATGCTTTTTATGCTCATCAAAGCACTGCTGGAGTCCGAGCACACGACTACTTTCCTTGCTTTGTTTTCCTCTATCCAGTTAACTGCCATATGAATCGCTACCAATTCCCTCGTAAAAACAGATAGTTTATCACTGATTCTTTTATTTAACACTATATTTCCTTGTGGGATAACTGCAGCAGCTCCTACCTTACTATTTATAGTTTTTGATGCATCTGTGTATATCATGATGTTGTCAAAAAACATTTCCTCAATCCATTGTTCTATCTGGTAACTATTTAAATTTCTATTCTTCAGTAATTGCATGTTTACCTTTGGGTTGTCATACATCCACGGTGGTATTGCAGGTATTGGTACTGTAGGGCTAACTTTAATATTGTCAATTTGTGCTTTGATACATATATCTCCTATTATCCACCCAAAACTATTCATTTTTTTCTTCTCTTTTTCTTGGCAGTTGAGTAGGACTTGACGGGTTGGATGTCCTTGCTTGGATCCTTTTAAGTTTGCCCAATGAACAGCTGAGAGTTGATCCCTCCTCATGTCCAAATGTTTGTCGTTCATTTCTACATGTAATGCTGCCACTGGAGTTGATTTAGTACTTCCACAACTGGATCCGGTCTATTTTCCCAAGTAGTGTTTTTGAAGCAGATTGATAAATAATGCATCCGTAGTCAATAACAGATGGAATTAAAGTGATATATATCGTTTTCAATGTCAACCTATCAGCCCCCCAATCTTTACCCCTCAAAGCCCTCATTATATTTAACACCTTTTTACTTTTCTCCATTATTTTGCAGATATGGGTTGACCAGTTCCTATTTTTATCAAACCATATTCCTAAATATTTAAATACTTGTACCTCTTCTACATTTTCTCCATAGAGTTTTATTTGGAGCTTGTTTCGTACTTTCCTCTTTTTAAAATTTAAGACTTTTGACTTTTCAACAGAGAATCTTAAACCTCAAGCCGTTCCCCAGTCTTGAACATTATTTACCGCTTTCTGAATCTTCTTTTCTATATAATTTGTATTTCTACCTCTCTTCCACATCACTCCATCATCAGCAAACAATGCCACCTCCATTAACCCTTTCACTTCACTCAAAACTTCATTTATCATGATGGAAAATAGTACTGGACTTATTATACTCCCATGCGGGGTCCCATTTTCCACTTTGTATTCTCTGCTATATTCATTCTCTATTTTTACTAATAATGTTCTAATTGTTAATAAGTCTTTAATCCATCTGTACATTCTTCCTCTAATTCCAATTTTATTTAGTTTCATCAGCAACCCCTGTTTCCACAACATATCATACGCTTTCTGTATGTCAAAAAATACTGCAATTATTCTTCCATCCATCCATCCATCATCTTCCGCTTATCCGAGGTCGGGTCGCGGGGGCAGCAGCCTAAGCAGGGAAGCCCAGACTTCCCTATCTCCAGCCACTTCGTCTAGCTCTTCCCGGGGGATCCCGAGGCGTTCCCAGGCCAGCCGGGAGACATAGTCTTTCCAACGTGTCCTGGGTCTTCCCCGTGGCCTCCTACCAGCTGGACGTGCCCTAAACACATCCCTAGGGAGGCGTTCGGGTGGCATCCTGACCAGATGCCCGAACCACCTCATCTGGCTCCTCTCGATGTGGAGGAGCAGCGGCTTTACGTTGAGCTCCTCCCGGATGGCAGAGCTTCTCACCCTATCTCTAAGGGAGAGCCCCGCCACCCGGCGGAGGAAACTCATTTCGGCCGCTTGTACCCGTGATCTTATCCTTTCGGTCATGACCCAAAGCTCATGACCATAGGTGAGGATGGGAACGTAGATTGACCGGTAAATTGAGAGCTTTGCCTTCCGGCTCAGCTCCTTCTTCACCACAACGGATCGATACAACGTCCGCATTACTGAAGACGCCGCACCGATCCGCCTGTCGATCTCACGATCCACTCTTCCCCCACTCGTGAACAAGACTCCTAGGTACTTGAACTCCTCCACTTGGAGCAGGGTCTCCTCCCCAACCCGGAGATGGCACTCCACCCTTTTCCGGGCGAGAACCATGGACTCGGACTTGGAGGTGCTGATTCTCATTCCGGTCGCTTCACACTCGGCTGCGAACCGATCCAGTGAGAGCTGAAGATCCCGGCCAGATGAAGCCATCAGGACTACATCATCTGCAAAAAGCAGAGACCTAATCCCGTGGCCACTAA
This sequence comes from Nerophis ophidion, assembly GCF_033978795.1. NCBI lineage: Eukaryota > Metazoa > Chordata > Actinopteri > Syngnathiformes > Syngnathidae > Nerophis > Nerophis ophidion. The sequence continues at coordinate 12,979,914 of NC_084638.1, forward strand.
ACCGGAACCCCTCAACGCCTTGACTGCGCCTAGAAATTCTGTCCATAAAAGTTATGAACAGAATCGGTGACAAAGGACAGCCTTGGCGGAGTCCAACCTTCACTGGAAACGTGTCCGACTTACTGCCAGCAATGCGGACCAAGCTCTGACACTGATCATACAGGGAGCGGACTGCCACAATAAGACATTCCGATACCCCATACTCTCTGAGCACTCCCCACAGGACTTCCCGAGGGACACGGTCGAATGCCTTCTCCAAGTCCACAAAGCACATGTAGACTGGTTGGGCAAACTCCCATGCACCCTCAAGAACCCTGCCGAGAGTATAGAGCTGGTCCACAGTTCCACGACCAGGACGAAAACCACACTGTTCCTCCTGAATCCGAGGTTCGACTATCCGGCGAAGCCTCCTCTCCAGTACACCTGAATAAACCTTACCGGGAAGGCTGAGGAGTGTGATCCCACGATAGTTGGAACACACCCTCCGGTCCCCCTTCTTAAAGAGAGGGACCACCACCCCGGTCTGCCAATCCAGAGGTACCGCCCCCGATGTCCACGCGATGCTGCAGAGTCTTGTCAACCAAGACAGCCCCACAGCATCCAGAGCCTTAAGGAACTCCGGGCGGATCTCATCCACCCCCGGGGCCTTGCCGCCGAGGAGCTTTTTAACTACCTCAGCGACCTCAGCCCCAGAAATAGGAGAGTCCACTACAGATTCCACAGGCACCGCTTCCTCAAAGAAAGACGTGTTGGTGGGATTGAGGAGGTCTTCGAAGTATTCCCTCCACCGATCCACAACATCCGCAGTCGAAGTCAGCAGAACACCATCCGCACCATACACGGTGTTGATAGTGCACTGCTTCCCCTTCCTGAGGCGCCGTATGGTGGTCCAGAATCGCTTCGAAGCCGTCCGGAAGTCGTTTTCCATGGCTTCCCCGAACTCTTCCCATGTCCGAGTTTTTGCCTCCGCGACCGCTAAAGCTGCACACCGCTTGGCCCGTCGGTACCCGTCCACTGCCTCCGGAGTCCTATGAGCCAAAAGAACCCGATAGGACTCCTTCTTCAGCTTGACGGCATCCCTCACTGCTGGTGTCCACCAACGGGTTCTGGGATTACCGCCACGACAGGCACCAACAACCTTGCGGCCACAGCTCCAATCAGCCGCCTCGACAATAGAGGTTCGGAACATGGTCCACTCGGACTCAATGTCCCGCACCTCCCTCGTGACATGTTCAAAGTTCTCCCGGAGGTGTGAATTGAAACTCTCTCTGACAGGAGACTCTGCCAGACGTTCCCAGCAGACCCTCACAATGCGCTTGGGCCTGCCAGGTCTGTCCGGCATCCTCCCCCACCATCGCAGCCAACTCACCACCAGGTGGTGATCGGTAGAAAGCTCCGCCCCTCTCTTCACCCGAGTGTCCAAAACATAAGGCCGCAAATCCGATGACACAACTACAAAGTCGATCATGGAACTGCGGCCTAGGGTGTCCTGGTGCCAAGTGCACATATGGACACCCTTATGTTTGAACATGGTGTTTGTTATCGACAAACTGTGACGAGCACAAAAGTCCAATAACAAAACACCACTCGGGTTTAGATCCGGGCGACCATTCTTCCCAATCACGCCTCTCCAGGTTTCACTGTCGTTGCCAACATGAGCGTTGAAGTCCCCCAGTAGGACAAGGGAATCACCCGGAGGAGCACTTTCCAGTACTCCCTCGAGTGTACCCAAAAAGGGTGGGTATTCTGAACTGCCGTTTGGTGCGTAAGCACAAACAACAGTCAGGACCCGTCCCCCCACCCGAAGGCGAAGGGAAGCTACCCTCTCGTCCACTGGGTTGAACTCAAACGTACAGGCTTTGAGCCGGGGGGCAACCAGAATTGCCACCCCAGCCCGTCGCCTCTCACTGCCGGCAACGCCAGAGTGGAAGAGGGTCCAGTCCCTCTCGAGAGAACTGGTTCCAGAGCCCTTGCTGTGCGTCGAGGTGAGTCCGACTATATCCAGCCGGAACTTCTCTACCTCGCGCACTAGCTCAGGCTCCTTCCCCCCCAGTGAGGTGACGTTCCACGTCCCAAGAGCTAGCTTCTGTAGCCGAGGATCGGACCGCCAAGTGCCCTGCCTTCGGCTGCCGCCCAGCTCACAATGCACCCGACCTCTATGGCCCCTCCTATGAGTGGTGAGCCCATTGGAGGGATGACCCACGTTGCCTCTTCGGGCTGTGCCCGGCCGGGCCCCATGGGAACAGGCCCGACCACCAGGCGCTCGCCATCGTGCCCCAACTCCGGGCCTGGCTCCAGAGCGGGGCCCCGGTGACCCACGTCCGGGCGAGGGAAATCTGGGTTCATTTCGTTGTAATTCCATAGAAGTCTTTGAGCTGCTCTTTGTCTGATCACTCACCTAGGACCTGTTTGTCTTGGGAGACCCTACCAGGGGGCATGAAAACCCCCAGACAACATAGCTCCTAGGATCATTGGGACACGCAAACTCCTCTACCACGGTAAGGTAGCAGCTCAGAGAGGAGTAAGGTAGCAGCTCAGAGAGGAGTAAGGTAGCAGCTCAGCAATTATTCTTTCTTTATTTATTTGTCCCTTTCTAATTTCCTCTTCCAGCTGCACTGCTGGGTCGTTTGTGTTTCTTGCTTTGCGAAAACCACTTTGGTAGTTTTTTATTATTTCTTTTGACTCTAAATAATATACAAGTGTTTCATTAATCATGTTTTCCATTACTTTGCCCAAATTTGAGGTCAATGCTATTGGCCTATAATTTCCTGCCTCTTCCGGGTCTTTCCCTGGCTTGCATATTGGAATTATTACTGCTGTTTTCCACTCAGCTGGTAATTTTTCTTCTTCATATAACCTGTTATAAAATTTAAAGACCACTTCTTTGCCGATGCTACCTAAGTTTTTAATCATTTGATAACTCCCTGGCGTCGTATTTTTAACCTTTTTCAATTTTGGAACCATTTCATTCAAAGAAAATGTCATATCCATAGTGTTGCTAAAGCCATCATCATTATCTTTCATAATTTCCCCAATATTTAAACTATTGTTTCTTCTCTCTTTTCTTTTTCTTCATTTCTCAAATTATCATTACTGTGCACTTTAAAAAAAGTTTTTGCTCAAAGTTCTGCTTTTTCTTTATTTTCTACCACACACCGTGTCCCATCTTTCATCACATGATGTTCATGTTGACTTCTGATTCCTGACATGTTCTTGATCATTCCCCACACTTGGCTTAAAGGAGTAGTTTTATCCATCCATCCATCCATTTTCTACTGCTTATTCCCTTTGGGGTCGCGGGGGGCGCTGCTGCCTATCTCAGCTACAATCGGGCGGAAGGCGGGGTACACCCCGGACAAGTCGCTACGTCGTCGCAGTTTCAACACAGATAGAAAGACAACATTCACACTCACATTCACACACTAGGGACCATTTAGTGTTGCCAATCAACCTATCCCCAGGTGCATGTCTTTGGAAGTTAGTGATTTACGAAATGTTCTCCAATAGTCTTTGTTCCTCTTTTTAATAACATACCTTACTTTAGCTGGGTGCCTTTTATATTGGGTCATATCTTGAAAATGATGTGTTTTTCTCAATATTCTAAATGCTTTATTACGTTCTTTTATTGCGTCTGTGCACGCTTGTGTCCACCATCTTCCTTCTTTTCCCGATTCTACTCCTCCGTATGCTCCGTTTGGCTGCTTCCATTATACACTTTGTAATATCTGTATTTAATTGTTCAATATATGGATTTATATCCACTTCCTTTAATGCAGCGTTTCTCAAAGTGTGGGGCGGGCCCCACCTGTGGGGAATAGAGACATGACAGGTGGGGCGCGAGGAACGGGAGGGAATTTCACTTAAAAACATTTTTTTATTATTATATTCTTGCGGTGGCAATGACCAAGAAGAACGCGGAGTTGGAATATAATTACAACACTTTATGTACATATTTATATCATATTTACATATTTATATAATATTTAACTACAAGCTCCATTCACAGACAGAGTCCCACTGCTTTTATGAGCGGTCAAGCGGGTCAAAAGCCGAATTTTTTATTTTATTTTTTATCTGTGGCGGCCGTAATTCTTTCGTGGCGAGCCGCCAAAAATAAATGAATGTGTGGGAAACCCTGACTTGAATGTTACTTGATGTTCAATACATTTTAAAATGTTAAGCTTGGCATTAGCGTTCTGTTGTGGCGATGGGGGCAGGTGGGGCTTGAAAACTCCCCCTTGTCCAAAGTGGGGGATGACAAAAAAAAGTTTGATAACCACTGCTTTAATGTCATGTCGGTAATTTCCCTAAATTGTTCCAGGTCACCATTATTTTGATCTTCTCAGTCTAATTTCTTGCCTGTTCTGTACAGTTTATTACGTATGCTCCTCTCATTTGCTGTACTTTTGTTTCCCAAAGACACAGCCCCCATAAGCTGCTGTGTGATTCCCCACAGTTACAACACTTGATCTGTTCATGACTTCCACATTGTTCATATTCATGCTGCCCTCCACACCTTCCACATCTCATCTTAGCATGACACACACTACTATGTGCCAACACTACTTGGTGTTGGCACTTGAAACATCGTATTGGAGGTGGAACGTAAGCTTGAACGTAGAAGCTTAAAAACCCTATCATGATTCTTTCTGGGAGAACTTCCACGACAAACTGCACTTACACAGATTCGCTCTCCATCTTTTCCAAGTTTCTAAATGGCATCAATCTCTTCATCATTGTGACAGTTCCCCTTCTTATTTCTCTTTCCAAATCTTCCAAATCTTCTCCTCATGGGATTCATGTCACGACTCCTCTAGCCCCCTTTCGTTTTGCCACTTCCTTTCTTTCCTTTATTATCTTATTGCACAGCTTTTGCAATCGCATTGCTTTTGTTCTTTTTCGCTCCATTTTTACTTTTGATCAAAATACTTCCGTCCCTTAGCACTTTGGCCATCTCCACCTCTCCAATAACCTTCTTTAATCCCTTAACCAGTGTCATTAAACTAATATCCTTCATGTCTTGATCTGACATAAACTTACCGTATTACCTTGAAGAGCCGCCGGGAATGTAATATGCACTTGCCTTGAATCACTGCCAGGTATAACTCGCTCCTCAATGAATCACTGCCAGGTATAACTCGCTCCTCAAATTAATAAGCGCATGCTTACTTTTACCGCCGGGTCAAATTTGTGACGTCACGAGTGACGTTTCCCCTGCTGTCATTTTCAAAACGGCAGAGTAGTTTTTTTGCTATTACTGTGTGTAAGTCAGGGGTCTTGTTCCGCAGCCATACATATTACACTAATGGTTGTGATATAAAACAACTTCAACACTCCTACCAATACGCGCCAGACTCCGCGAACCCACATTAAACGATGACAAACACACTTCTGGAGAACATCGGCCCTGCAACACACCACAATTGCAACACAACACCTACTCAGAATGCAATGCATCCATGACTCATGGCTACACCACACATCCGCTCGCACTACGCCCCCCCCCCCCTCCTCCTCAGTGCGTGGGTTGAGGTGGGCGGGGTGTATAATATAGCCAAGAGTCCCGGATGCACAGCATTATGGGTAATCCCTATGCTGCGTTTATAATGTGCTACAGAGCCAATGCCCTCCAGAAATGTGCTTGGTGTTGGTTCACAGAGTCTGGCGCATATTAGTAAGAGTTTTAAAGTAGTTTATATCACAAACATCATTGTAAAAGGTATGGCTGTTGACCAAGTATGCATTGCAATCTCGTATAATAAGCAGCGAAATGCATGCATCCGGCCGGCACGCAGACAGCATGGTGTAAAAGTGGGCGCGATGACATGCTGTAGAGAAGTGGTCCCCAAACACCGGGCCGCGGACACAGAATATATATATATTTTTTAATCACACTACATTTTTTACTGCGTGCCATTGGGAAGCGCAGGGGTGAGAAGAGGTTTTGAAATTATTAGCGCCTGCTTACTTTTACTGCATGCTTTGAATAAGCGCATGAGTGAGAAGAGGTTTTAAATTAATTAGCACCCCGGCGGCTATTAAGGGAAATAGGGTATATATAATCTTGCAATTATCTGCCATAATCCTTTACCTCCTTTCCTTAATGACCTCCTCTCCCCTTCTTTCCTCCTTCCCCTCTAGTCCTATCCATGTCCATACCTTCCTCATAAATGCCCTCCTTATCCACTTCCATTTCCTTTTAACCAGCTACCAGAAATCATTAGCTGTATAATGGAGAGGTTTTGTGAAATAATAATGATTAAAAAAGAATCGCCTAAAACCAAAAATAAAAATCTCCTCTGTTCTGTACATTATTGTCCAAGTGACATTATATTGTCATCTTCCTCTTTATGCCATTTCCTCAAGGTGACAGAAAAAAATTATACAACCTGCCTATCATGTGATTCTACCATGTTGGCAAAATAAAAACACACAATATATTTACATATATAACACATAAAACATGGAATTAAAAGTGAACAGTACCCATCCCTACCAGCAAGTGTTGTTATACTGGAAACTGATTTACAAACACAACTTCATCACACACAATACTCCACTATGGAATTGTTCTTATATTAAAATGAGAAACAAATCCATCTTTGAACAGCAATGGTTTGAAAAAGACATTTGGTCATTGATGCACTTATTGAGTGATAAAAGTATGTTATTATTTGCAGATTTAATTAAGTACGACCTGCAAATAAAAACTATTAAAAAAATTAAAAAGGTTTTCATTCAAAATATTTGAATTACAGTTTATCATTCTATTTAATCATTTATTATTTCTTCGTTACTGTATTTTCTCTGAAAAAACAACATACTCATAACTTGAATGTTTTCATTCGTCCTAAGGCAGAGGAGTTCATTTAAGAAAATAAGAAGGAATTGACCACTTAATATAATTTTTAGGATGTTGTTTTGCAATTGAAGACAACACTTGTTCGTTCTGTGATAGGGAAACAAAATAAACATTTTTATTTTAAGAATGTATACAAAGTAAATATTTGTGGGATGATGTACAATATTGGCTTTTGCCTGACACTCCAAACTTTGACTGATTTTGATGTTGTTTTGGGATGTTAAAAAAGGAAAAAAAAAACATAAAAAATGTCTAAAACACAATACTGGATTTATTTTATATATCAACAAATGTAAGTTTGTAAAAACAAAACCATCCTTCCAGAAAAAAAAAAAAAATCTGCCCTTTTCTCTCACTTTTATATTGCATAAAGGTCTGGGGACATACATAAAAAACAATCACAACACAATCAGCATAATACAAACTAATAACAATAATTAATAAAATAGATTATAGAGTCCCAACAAATTATTCATAAGGTCACACATTTTAAAAGTGAATAAAAGACAACTGTTCAAATGATGTATAAAGTAAATAACAATATGCTCCCTGAAGTGGTCCAGAAGATGTTTCAGATGTGAACCAGTAAATATGCCATCCATCCATCCATTTTCTACCGCTTATTCCCTTTCGGGGTCGCGGGGGGCGCTGGCGCCTATCTCAGCTACAATCGGGCGGAAGGCGGGGTACACCCTGGACAAGTCGCCACCTCATCGCAGGGCCAACACAGATAGACAGACAACATTCACACTCACATTCACACACTAGGGCCAATTTAGTGTTGTCAATCAACCTATCCCCAGGTGCATGTCTTTGGAAGTGGGAGGAAGCCGGAGTACCCGGAGGGAACCCACGCATTCACGGGGAGAACATGCAAACTCCACACAGAAAGATCCCGAGCCTGGATTTGAACCCAGGACTGCAGGACCTTCGTATTGTGAGGCAGACGCACTAACCCCTCTGCCACCGTGAAGCCCCCAGTAAATATGTATATCATATAAAGGTGCTAATCTATGGGATAATTAACAATAAGAAATACGAATATGTAATACTTTCATATTTCAAACTATGTAATCTATAAATGTACAAGCATATTAAAAAGATTGTTACACAAACAACAATGTCACACATGTTATATTGCTGATGTTGTTAGAAAGTCAACATTAAAGTCTTGACAGTTTAATTTAAATCCTGCAGTTTCATTTGCTGCTGCTGTTCTCACCAGCACACTTGTGTTTCTTACACTGCTTCTTATAAGAGAATCTTTCACCACACACACTGCAACTCAACACTTTCTCTCATGAGTGTGTTCCCATGTGTCTTGCAAAGTTTGATCGGTCACAAAAGCTTCTGTTGCAGACTGAACAGGAAAAAGGTTTTTCACCAGTGTGTATTCTCTTGTGTCTTTTCAAAGTCTGAATTTGTGTAAAACCATTACCACAGGTTGAACAGGTAAAAGGTTTTTCACCAGTGTGTGTTCTCATGTGTACTTTCAAATCATGACTGTGTGTAAAACCTTTACTACAGGTTAAACAGGAAAAAGGTTTTTCACCAGTGTGTGTTCTCGCATGTCGTTTCAAATGTTGACTGTGTGTAAAACCTTTACCACAGGTTGAACAGGAAAAAGGTTTTTCACTATTGTGTGTTCTCATGTGTACTTTCAAACATTGACTTAGTGTAAAACCTTTACCACAGGTTGAACAGAAAAACGTTTTTTCACCAGTGTGTGTTGTCATGTGCACTTTCAAATTGTGACTTACAACAAAACGTTTACCACAGATTGAACAGATAAAAGGTTTTTCACCAGTGTGTGTTCTCATGTGTACTTTCAAATTGTGACTTTTTACAAAACCTTTACCACATATTGAACATATAAAAGGCTTTTCTCCAGTGTGTTTTCTTGTGTGTGTTTTCAGATGACAATGGTATTTAAAGGTTTTGTCACAGTGAGAACATTTGAAGTGAGTGTTGTCAGTGTGACATGTCTTATCATCTTTAGAGTCTTCATCATCAGTGTCAGGAGAGTGTGACGTTGTGTCCTCACTATCTGATAGTGGAGCTAAGAGCTTGTCTGCTTGTGATCCTCCACAGTGGTCTCCATCAGCTTCTGTTGTCATGTGTTGTGTTGAGCTGCTGCTTGGAGGCTCCCCCCCTCCCCTCTCCTCACCTTTAACTTTGACCTCATCATCTTCACTCTTCACAGGGACACCAGTCACTTGAAACTCCTCCAGTCCTTCAATATGCTCTCCCTCCTTACTAATGTTGTGTTCCTCCTCTTCCTCTTTAATGTAGGGCGTCAGTGAGTCTTCCTCTTCCTTTTTACAGGGAAAGGTCTGTGTCAAAGAGGAAAAGGAGACGCCAGAGGGTCCGTGGCACCTGGTCTTCCTCTTTGATGGATCCTCTTTCACCATCCCGAAGGTACCCTCCTGTTTTTCAGGCAGAAGTTGTTCTTCACAGACGTCTGGAGGACACAAAATGACAAACATGCTTGAGAAATGTCCAGATTCAGTTAGTAAGTTCACATTAACTTAAAAAAAACCAAGTGATTATATGAATTGGCCTGAAAACAAACACACTGCTCTTTATAATATTATAAAAAGGAAAATAAGAAAATTTTTTACCAGGGATGGGCAATATGGCCTAAAGTCGACAAACCCCGTTTCCATAAGAGTTGGGAAATTGTGTTAGATGTAAATATAAACGTAATACAATGATTTGCAAGTCCTTTTCAACCCATATTCAGTTGAATGCACTACAAAGACAAGATATTTGATGTTCAAACTCATTTTTTGCAAACAGTAATTAACTTAGAATTTAAGGCTGCAACACGTGCTAAAGTAGTTGGGAAAAGGCATGTTCACCACTGTGTTACATCACCTTTTCTTTTAACAACACTCAATTAAGTTTGGGAACTGAGGAAAAAAATTGTTGAAGCTTTGAAGTAGAATTCTTTCCCATTCTTGTTTTATGTACAGCTTCAGTCGTTTAACAGTCCGGGGTCTCCGCTGTCGTATTTTACGCTTCATAATGCGCCACACATTTTCCATGGGAGACAGGTCTGGACTGCAGGCGGGTCAGGAAAGTACCCGCACTCTTTTTTTTACAAAGCCACGCTGTTGTAACACGTGCTGAACGTGGCTTGGCATTGTCTTGCTGAAATAAGCAGGGTCGTCCATGAAAAATATGGCGCTTAGAGGCCTACTGATACCCTCTACTACCGACCACGCAGTTTTTATATCAATGATGAAATATTAACATGCAACACATGCTAATGCGGCCTTTTTAATTTACTAAACTGCAATTAAAAATTTTCCGCGAAGTGTCGTGTTGAAAACGTAGCGGTATGATGATGCGTATGATGACGCGTGCGTTTGACATCACCGGTTGTAGTGGACAATATTTTCCAACCCGATCCAAGCTATAAGTAGTCTGCTTTAATCGCATAATTACACAGTATTCTGGACATCTGTGTTGCTGAATCTTTTTCAATTTGTTCAATTATTAATGGAGAAGTCAAAGTAGAACGATGGAGGTGGGAAGATTTTAGACTTTAGCCACCAGAGGTGAAGCTTTACTATGGATCAGAGCGGTCAAGCAAACATGGATCCCAACCACATGTCAACCGACAGTTTTGGGTGAGAAAATTGTGGTATAAAGTCGCCTCTTACAGGGGATCAGCCGAGCTTGCGCCGTCCATGCAGCTGCCGGGACTATTCCCTCAGAGACTATGGCGTCAAGACACCCGTGGCCACACCCCTCCGACTTCAGGTACTATTTAATCTCACTGAAACACTAGCAACACAATAGCAGATAAGGGATTTTCCAGAATTATCCTAGTAAATGTGTCTAAAAACATCTGAATCGCTCTCACTGCCCTCGCGTGTTTTTTTGTGTGTTTTTTTTCTAGTCCTTCACTATCAATATCCTCATCCACAAATATTTCATCCTCGCTCAAATTAATGGGGAAATTGTCGCTTTCTCGGTCCGAATTGCTCTTGCTGCTGGTGGCTCACATTATAAACAATGTGAGGATGTAAGGAGCCCTCACACCGGTGACGTCACGCGCACATCGTCTGCTACTTCCGGTGAAGTTGTGAACTTTATCGTGGATGTTCTCTACTAAATACTTTCAGCAAAAATATGGCAATATCGCGAAATGATCAAGTATGACACATAGAATGGACTTGCTATCCCAGTTTAAATAAGAAAATCTCATTTCAGTAGGCCTTTAGATGGCAGCATATGTTGTTCCAAAACCTGTCTGTACCTTTCAGCATTAATGGTGCCTTCACAGATGTGTAAGTTACCCATGCCTTGGGCACTAATGCACCCCCATACCATCACAGATGCCGGCTTTTGAACTTTGTGTCAATAACAGTCTGGATGGTTGGCTTCCCCTTTGGTCCGGATGACACGATGTTGAATATTTCTAAAAACAATTTGAAATGTGGACTTGTCAGACCACAGAACACTTTTCCACTTTGCATGAGTCCATATTGGATGATCTCGGGCCCAGAGAAGCCGGCGGAGTTTCTGGATGTTGTCAATGTTGGTTTCCGGCCATGCTTCTTACGTGGAGTGATTTCTCCACATTCTCTGAACCTTTTGATGATTTTATGGACCGTAGATGTTGAAATCCCTAAATTTCTTGCAATTGCACTTTGAGAAATGTTGTTCTTAAACTGTTTGACTATTTGCTCACGCAGTTGTGGACAAAGGGGTGTACCTCGCCCCATCCTTTCTTGTGAAAGACTGAGCATTTTCTGGGAAGCTGTTTTTATACCCAATCATGGCACCCACCTGTTCCCAATTAGCCTGCACACCTGTGGGATGTTCCAAATAAGTGTTTGATGAGCATTCCTCAACTTTATCAATATTCATTGCCACCTTTCCCAACTTCTTTGTCACGTGTTGCTGGCATCAAATTCTAAAGTTAATGATTATTTGCAAAAAAAAAATGTGTATCAGTTTGAACATCAAATATGTTGTCTTTGTAGCATATTCAATAGAATATGGGTTGAAAATGATTTGCAAATCACTGTATCCCGTTTATTTTTTCATCCAACACATTTTCCCAACTCATATGGAAATGGGGTTTGTATATTGCGATAAGCTCCCTGCTGCCTGAGTGCAGCTGGGATAGGCTCCAGCGCCCCCTGTAATTTTAATGTCAGTAACATTGATTAATTGATTGATTGATGTATAATTTTCGAAAAAAGATTAGGTTGTTTACAGTGTAAATCTGTATTCTGTATTGTTGTCTCTGCTATGACGCCATCTTGTGGTCGAGTTTGCTCACTGTGAGTGTTGTGGGTTGAAAGTGTATTTCCTTTATATTTGTGCCTTGAACCCGAAGTAAAGTTTCGTTATTGTAACATTTGTAAGGGTAACTGGGGTTTCCACTGGATGTGAAACGGTGGCGCCACGTTTTTTTGTTTTCAAGTCAATGTGTCAGTTTCCACCACCTGTCTTCTATATTTAGTGGTCGACACAACGAGGCGGTTCAATTGAGTTAAAATCTGCTCGTGTGGGACAGGAAGTCATGCATAAACACTAAATAAATGATCTAATTTACTTTCAAAGTAAAAAAATCTGTTTAAGGTGGATGGTATTTTACACTTTGAAAAGTCCTAATGGACATGAATTCAACTTGTCAAAAGGTTTTCAGACTTAATTTCACCTCCTTGACACAAATGGACGAAAACACACTGATTCTATAAGGTCCAAAATTTAATAATTATATAACAGGCATATCCTGGGCAACTATATGGGGTACTCTACAACAGCGTTGTATTAAAATGACTATTTCCATCTCCGACATTAAAGTGAGTGTCGCTAACACTACTGCACACAGGAACATGTGTGGAGGAGAATTGCAAGTAGCCGAAACAAAGATTGTGAATGAGTGACAAGAAGCTCACTTTGTTCATGTAAGTCTACTGTGGAATAAACATGCTCAGGTGCTGAGAGCGATGCACAGAGTGAGACCTCTTAGTCCAGTTTAAAATCCACAGACCAAGGAGGAAACACATAAACATAGCAATGTATTGATGACGGCAAAAATTAAGTTATTAGGTTTATTTTCATTACTATCGGTCCTGGCGTATGATTGCATGAATATTTTAATGCCTCTGGACATCGTATTTAATGCTTTTTAATACCATTTAAGCCCTTAATTTAGGCAAAGTCTATTGAATGACTTTTAATGCTTTTTAAAGATCCACAGAAACCCTGCTAAAGCTCTTAAATTTAAAGTATCAAACAACAAAACAAGTGCTTTTTACATTTTAACAAAACAGAAGAATAAGTGATTATTACATTTTTAACAGAAGTGTAGATAGAAACACGTTAAATTAGAAAGTTCCTAAATAAAAAATATTGTTCATGGAATTAGTGAGACATTTCTAGGATGTATTTACGATTTGTATGAGATTGTGATAGTATTTAATACATTATGAGGCCAGGGTGGCTCGGTTGATAGGGCGACCGTGCCAGCAACTTGACGGTTCCAGGTTTGAGCCTAGTCACTGCCGTTGTGTCCTTGGGCAAGGCACTTTACCCACCTGCTCCCAGTGCCACCCACACTGGTTTAAATGTAACTTAGATAATGGGTTTCACTATGTAAATCACTCTGAGTGACTAGAGAAAAGCGCTAAATAAATATACTTCACTTCATTAAAAAGGGAACCCCACTTTTATATATTTTGCCAGTCAAAACCACATGTTTTTCTTTTTTATGCATTCTAAATAGTAAATAAATGCGATCAAAAGTCTGCTTACTATAGAGGCTATTAGAGTCGCATTATTCTGCCTAAAAAGAACTTAAAAAGCATCCAAACACCTCCAATATTTTTTATGTACATGCAGTAGGTATATATGTCATTTAGAACCAGATACATTTTTTAAACATGTAGGATTTACGTATTTTTGCGCAGTAATTTCAAAAACGCATCACGACGTTCGCTTTTTTTTCTTTCTTTTTTTTTTAACAACATCACTGAATATTACACACTGCAGACTTCCTGAGAGCCAACGTACATAATAAAACATCACTTACTGTACAAGGTCTGCTGTCACTGTGTGGCAGACTGATAGAATCTTGTTATATTCCCGTTTAGATAAAGAACGACTCATAATAATCGCACGGAAAAGGGGGGTGAAGCCCAGCGTCTTTTTGTGTCGTTCGCCATTGCTGGGTCTAAATTGGCTGTCAAAGGTTACCAACTTGTCAGAGTATGTCCTCATCTTTCTATTATGCAGGTGAGAGGCATGATTCATGATCTGGAATAATCTTTCACCAGCATCGAGGCGAGGAAGGAGCTCACCAGCCGGTGATGTCAACATAGACACACAAGCTATAAATAGTTTGTCTGCGTTAGCACTTATAATAACAATATCACTAATACTTGGTTGGTATTCAAGCCACGAAATGCAAATGGAGTATTGTTGGCACTTTCTGGATGGTTATAGAGGACCTCCCATTGGCTCCATTGCATGTGGACTTTTATTTACATTTATGAGTTAGAATGTGATTTAAAAAATATATATCGATTGTCGTGTCTTTTATAATGATTGTGAACGATAGAAAAAAATCCACCCCAAAAAAGAGCAGTTCCCCTCAAACTTCCAGTGATTAAATTTAAGACTTTAAGTCTATGAGCATGAAGTGATGAAGCCTACTTGGATGAGAGGACAAAGGTCTTCTAAGACAAAGTGAAGAGTCCAGTTGTGATGGATTGAATGCCCTGAGAATAAAATGATATGTGGATGTTGTGCTTACTTGGACTGTGATGAAGCTGTGAGGACTCAGGTGGTTTGTCTTCATGCTCTTCAGTCTTCACAGAGACAACAGTCAGTGGAAACTTGCTGAGATCAGCCTCCTCCTGTCCTAGAAGACACTCTTCCTCCTGAGTGATCCACACTTTCTCCTCTTCCTCTTTAATGTGGGGAGGCTGTCGATCCTCCTCTTCCTCTTTAATGTGGGGGAACTGTGGATCATCTTCTTCCTCTTTAATGTGGGAGGGCTGCGGGACGTCTGTTGGGTAAATAAGTAAATAAAAAAATCTAATTCCAAAATCACTTAAAAAAACATTCATGGTATGTTTTTGTTATCATGCAAAATACATTTTTGTGGTCATTTTGTTGGCTGGGCCAAAGGGAACTTTTACCAAAAACATGTTTTACTATGTGGTGTTTTATGGAGTATCTCCATCAACAAATCCCCTTTAGGAATTGGAGACCATCTACGACACGCTGAAGGAAAGTCAGTCACCTTTATGTTCTTTTAATAAATCAAGTGTTGACTATTTTGGTTATTAAACATAAATGTTTACTTTTACTCTTTGATGCATGTAAGTCAGACTCAGGAAGTACAATTATTACTTTAATTACATTTGATTACAGTATAAAATGTATTTGGTGAGTGTGTGAGTTTTGTGTAAACAACTTGATACATGTTTACATCTTCTTGGGGACTGGAACACAGATATGTCCCGAAAGGATGCACCCATTTTTAAAACCTTCACTAAGCTGTGCCACCAACATTGTCTCACTTAGCTCATTAAGCAAACTACTAGGGTGAGTGAGTCCTTTTAAACCTTCATAGACTTTGTTGGTACTTCTGACCAGTCTAAGATCACAACAAAAGGAACTACTGTATGCGGCTTAAGTCATCATTCCATCATTTTCTGTACCCATAAAGAACATAGAACAGAGGCTGGCGGCCACAAAACAAGCAAAGCTACAATCCTAAAGACCTACACTAGCAAGACTTTCAATGACAAACTGGCAAATTAAAACTCGCTCCGTACTTCCAAGTACACATGTGTTTGGGTCAATTCCTAACCTCAGAAAAGTAAATAACTTCACAGTCAAAGTGGGGGACAATATTATAACAAACAAAACTGAGATTACCTATACTGACTGCATCATAGAGACTAATCCCTCCAGTGAAAAAATGACTACTAAAGTAGTCAAAGAATCAACCAAGGAATTCTGTTCTTACTAGTGTTGTCCCAATACCAATATTTTGGTAACGGGACCTGTACAAAAATGTATTTCGATACTTTTCTGAATAAAAGGGACCACAAAAAAGTGCATTATTGTCTTTTTTTAAATAAAAAATCTTAGGGTACATTAAACATATGTTTCTTATTGCAAGTTTGTCCTTAAATAAAATTGTGAACTTACTAGACAATGTATCTTTTAGTAGTAAGTAAGCAAACAAAGGCTCCTAATTTAGTCGTTTGACATATGCAGTAACATATTGTGTCATTTATATTCTATTATTGCGTCAAAATTATTAAGGACAAGTGGTAGGAAATGGATTATTAATCTACTTGTTCATTTACTGTTAATATCTGCCTATTTTGTCTTACAACATGTTCTATCTACACTTCTGTTAAAATGTAAATATCACTTATTCTTCTGGTGTTTGATACTTTACATTAGTTTTGGATGATACCACAAATTTGGGTATCAAGCTGATACCAAGTCGTTACAGGATCATATTCATATTCAAAGTCCTCATGTGCCCGGGGACATATTTCCTGTTTATAAACATAACATACATTTTTTTAAGCGAAAGAAGATGTGATGCCAACAAATATTGATGTAATCATACAAGTAGTACTTTTTAGAGGCGGTATAGTACCAAATATGATTAATTAGTATTGTGGTACTGTATTAATACCGGTATACAGTACAACCCTAGTTCTTACATGGTAGGATTACCATGCTGGTGGGTAGAAATACATGTAAGACTCTAACACAAGCGCTCATTTAACCCCACTTTGACTACGGAGTTCATGTTTGGTACCGTGATGCCTTAAAAGCCCTGAAAAACAAACACCAGACAGCCCAAAACAAAACGATTGGGTTTCTACTCAACCGTCCATCTCAGGCTCACCTTTCCGCCAACCATTTCCTTAACGTGGGGAGGCTCTTGGTGGCCAACAGAGTACATCTTCTTGCAGTTGGTTTGGTGTACAAGATACACCGTACTACTAAAATACCCATAAACCTGATTAGATACTTCAAAATATATTCACTATTTAAACACCAGAGGTAGTTGTACACATTACATTCAACCTAGATTTCACCCCAGAAAAGGTTCTAATTTGTTTGCCTGTCTTACCACCAAAATGTGGAACTCCCTATCAATAGCCATAAAGGAGTGTTAATCCCTTACTTCCTTCAAAGCTGCTTTGAAAATACATTTTAGGTTGTAACTGGGAATAGAAAAAGCCTTTTACTTTTTTTGAATTGTATTTTCTAGCAGTATTTGTGTCCTTTACTTTCTACATAGTACTGTGTTCTGTGTGAGTTAAAGAAATATTTCAACTGAAACTGGCTCAGGCTTTATTGTAGCAGTGAATGTGTACCGTGATGAAAGTGTACCCTTTTCTATGCAAACGTCTCATAACTCCTTCAATCAGTCAATCACTCATTGTTCCAAAATGAGAGGAACATCAACCTCAAACTGTCTCGTTTTCATGAAGAATCTAAATCAAAGCATTGCATCATCCCCACAAGAGAAAGCATCTCCCTATTGAATAAAAGCTTTAATAATGAAATATAAAGTTAGTAAATATTTGAGAGTAAGAAGTAAACAAACCTGTTCTGCGTAACACAACTTGATGTTTCTTGAAAACAGCGTCCAGTAATTGATGTTGTCGCTCCTTCTCCTCTTTTGTAGGACAACGTTCCTCCTCATACTTTGCTATGGTTCTTTCGCACATTTTCACACAATCACAACACTTTACACTCACATTTGATCTCTACTTAGCGATGTGTTGATAACGTCCGCGTCTCTTTGTTAGCAGCTAACAAGCTAAGCTAACTAGCACAAGACGCGATAAAGTGCGCTCAGACTAATGTATCCGGATACAAACAATGACAAAAATGTTCCATCTACTACACGACATATATGCGTACATGTATGCACTAAATACAAATAGAGAAACAATAATGGCCAGTGGCCACGTTTAGGCCTTCTCTGTCAAACGCCATTTTGCTTTTTACTCCTTCGTCTTCTTTGGATTTCCAGCAGACTAGTAGAGCATCTTAGGCCTCCACAGCTTCTTAACGGGACTTCTTCGTCCTGTCCTATGGTCCATACTACATTCTACAGTACAGGAGGTCGCACTATCAACTTTTCAATGGACCACTTCCAACTTGGCTTCGTCGTTCGTCTTTTTTTTATTTGTTCAATGGCGGTTAGGATACATGGAGGGCACTAGGACCGCTCTTTGTGGCCGCAGGAAGAGCAGCAGAAAGTTTCCCTGGGGGAACAAAGAGGTGAGTGACTAAGCATTGTAATGTATTTTTATTTTAATTGACATATATATATATATATATATATATATATATATATATATATATATATATATATATATATATATATATATATATAGTATATGTATATATATATACTATATATATATAGTATATATATATATAAAGTTAGTAAAGATTTGAGAGTAAGAAGTAAACAAACCTGTTCTGTGTAACACAACTTATATATATATATATATATATATATATATATATATATATATATATATATATATATATATATATATATATATATATATATATGTATTGTTTGTTTGTTTGTTTTTATTAATTAATTAATTTATTTTTACAACAGGCTGTGTTTTTCCTATTGTTCTTCTTTTCTTTATTACCAATCAGAAGTATCACCAGGACGTCCCCTGGCCCTAACACTCCATGAAGTGCATTAACGGGCATTGATTTTTGTCTTACATGGACATTGTTAACATCCGTATTATCAACCTTTCTGTTTGGTCCTTGTGTGTCAGCTGTTTAATGGCAAATGTTTTTGAAGAAATTGCACATTTTCTTTTTTGCACATTTTACATTGATCGGGATTTATTTTATTTAAGTATGACGTTTCTAGCAAGCGCTCTTTTCCACACTGCTGTGGCGGTGTGTGTGCGGACCTTTCTTTCTTTCTTGTTCTTGTAAGTGTTCCTTTTTTAACCAGCACCCATCCCGTTTGTTTTTCATTTATTTTTTTCCCCCTATGTTTTGCACATTTTGAAAAAAATAAATGTATGGTTGAAGAATACAATATTCTTGTGATTATGGTATGAATAGGACTTACAGTAAGTGCAACAGTGGTCTAGTGGAGGTGTAAAGTTTATTTTTCTAAGCATGTTGGTGTTTTTAAAGCATTTTCTAATAATTTTTTCATGACTGGACTGAAATAGGGGACACCCAAATTCTATAAGGGACACCAAAAATGTTCCAACCGCCTGCGAGATGTCCCTTATTTCAAAGTCTGGGTGTTGGCAACCCTAATGGTTTGAAAAAGGCATTTGGTCGCTGAAGCACTTATTGAGTGATAAAAGTATTGTAATTTTTAAAGATTTCATTAAGTACGAACTGCAAATAGATGAAAATATTTAAACATATATTAAAGGCTTTAGTTTAAAATATTCTAAATACAGCATATCATTTTTTTCAGAACTCTTTTATGTCCTTTTTTTGGGATTTTTGGTGGATGGACACAATATTAGAAATTTGAAACTCTGAAATTAGACAACTCTTTACTTTTTCTTATTTGCTGTATTTTCTCTGGAACAAAATAAACAATACTCATAACTTGAAAGTTTCCATTCTTCCAATGGCAGAAGTGTTCATAAAAAAAACACACACACATACAAAAAACCAAAATTGACCACTTAAAATAGTTTTAGGATGTTGTTTTGCAATTTATGACCACACTTGTTCGTTCTGTGAAAGAGAAACAAAATTAACAGTTAGGAATGTATGCAAAGTAAATCTCTGTGGGATGATGTGCTATATTGGGTTGGCCTGACACTCCAAACTTCTATCCATCCATCCATCATCTTCCGCTTATCCGAGGTCGGGTCGCGGGGGCAACAGCCTAAGCAGGGAAACCCAGACTTCCCTCTCCCCAGCCACTTCGTCTAGCTCTTCCCGGGGGATCCCGAGGCGTTCCCAGGCCAGCCGGGAGACATAGTCTTCCCAACGTGTCCTGGGTCTTCCCCGTGGCCTCCTACTGGTTGGACGTGCCCTAAACACCTCCCTAGGGAGGCGTTCGGGTGGCATCCTGACCAGATGCCCGAACCACCTCATCTGACTCCTCTCGATGTGAAGGAGCAGCGGCTTTACTTTGAGTTCCTCCCGGATGGCAGAGCTTCTCACCCTATCTCTAAGGGAGAGCCCCGCCACCCGGCACCCGTTTTGGGGATGTTAAACATAAAACATTTTTAAAACACAAAATTGAGGGTTTTGGTTTTATCCACAAATGTAAGTTTGTAAAAACAAAACCATCCTTCCACAAACATTTCAGCCATTTTCTCTCACTTTTATATTGCATAAATGTCTGGGGACATACATATAAAACAATCACAACACAATCATCATATTACAAAAGAGAGTAATAAAGATCATTAATTAAATGGATTCTAGAAACCCAACAAATAATTCATTAAATTATACATTTTAAAATTGTATAAAAGACAATTGTTCAAATGATGTATAAAGTAAATAATAATATGCTTCCTGAAGTGGTCCAGAAGATGTTTCAGATGTAAACCAGTAAATATGTATATCATATAAAGGTGCTTATCTATGAGATGATTAATAATTAGAAATAAAAATATGTCACACTTCATTATTTCAAATACCTATAAAAAACACTATTGTGAATATGTCTAATATTGTATGATGATTATATATACTTAAATTTTTTAATGTATGTAAAATATGTATTGTACTGTTTACTCTCACCTTTTCAGTCAAATTGTTCTGTTCAATTTTAAATAAAAGTAAACAATGTTGCATATTAATGCATGTACTTGACTAAAAAAAAACAGTAATACAAAATACCTAATCTGTAAATGTAGAAGCATATTAAAATAGTATTACAAAAATACCAATGTTACACATACAGTCACACGTTTTAAAAGGAAATTATTTTGTATAAAACATATGTAGGCACCAGAGCCCCCATGGGCCCAAAGGGAATAAGCGGTAGGAAATGGATGGATGGATGGATAAAATATATGTACACTAAATGTACTTTTCATGTATCACATGTTTTGTACTGTTTTGGATTTACTGACTTTTTTAAAATTGTTCCTCTTGCAATAATTTATGTTAATATAAAAGTAAAAAATGTTGCATATTAAGGCACGCAATGGGCTGAAACAAATGGTGTATAAATATAGAAGCATGTTAACAAGATTGTGTTACAGAAACAACAATGTCACACATGTTATATGTGCTGATGTTGTTAGAAAGTCAACATTAAAGTCTTGGCAGTTTATTTCAAATCCTGCAGTTTCATTTGCTGCTGCTGTTCTCACCAGCACACTTGTGTTTCTTACACTGGTACTTATAAGAGAATCTTTCACCACACACACTGCAACTCAACACTTTTTCTCCTGGGTGTCTTCTCATGTGTGCTACAAGGTTTGATCGCTGACAAAAGCTTCTGTTGCAGATTGAACAGGAATGTGATTTTTCATCAGTGTGTGTTCTCTTGTGTCTTTTCAAATATTGACTTTCTGTAAAACCTTTACTACATATTGAACAGGTAAAACATTTGTCTCCAGTGTGTATCAGCATGTCTTTGTTTAATTAGTTTTTTTTTTGTGTAAAACCTTTACCACGGATTGAAAAAGAAAAAGGTTTTTCTCTAGTGTGTATTATCATGTGTACTTTCAAACTCCGACTGTGAGTAAAACATTTTCCACATTCTGAGCAGAAAAACGACTTTTCTCCAGTGTGTGTTCTCATGTGTGCTTTCAAACTCTGACTGCTAGTAAAACTTTTACCACAACTTGAACAGGTAAAAGCTTTTTCTCCAGTGTGCGTTCTCATGTGCACTTTCAAATTTTGACTTTGTGTAAAACCTTCACTACAGAGTGAACAGGAACAAGGTTTTTCTCCAGTGTGTATTAGCATGTGTTCGTTTAACCCCTTTTTTCGTGAAAAACATTTACCACATTCTGAGCAGGAAAAAGGTCTTTCTCCAGTGTGCGTTCTCACGAGACTTTTCAGATGACTATGGTATTTGACCTCATCATCTTCACTCTTCACAGGGACACCAGTCACTGGGAACTCCACCAGTCCTTCAAGATGATCTCCTTCCTGACTGATGTTGTGTTCCTCCTCTTCCTTTTTAATGTGGGGGATCAGTGAGTCTTCCTCTTCCTTTTTACAAGGAAGGGTCTGTGTCAAAGAGGAAAAGGAGACGCCAGAGGGTCCTCTTTGTAGGATCCTCCTTCACCATCCTGAGGCTACACTCCTGCTTTTCAGGCAGAAGTTGTTCTTCACAGACATCTGCAAGACACAAAATGACAAACATGCTTGAGAAATGTCCAGATTTGATCAGTCGCATGAGGCATTCAGTACGTTTACATCTACTTAAAAAAATAAGTTATCATATGAATTGGCCTGAAAACAAACACACTGCTCTTTACAACATTATTCACATGAAAAGAAGACCACTTTTTATGAGGGGTGGGCAATATGGCCTAAAATCTATATTGCCATAAATTCCCATATGCCTGAGTGCAGCTGGGATAGGCTCCAGCGCCCACTGTGATTATAATGTCAGTTACTGATGTATAAACTTGGAGAAAAGATTAGGTCGTTTACAGTGTAAATCTGTACTCTGTATTGTTGTCTCTGGTGGTCGAGTTCGCTCACTGCAAGTGCTGTGGGTTGAACGTGTATTTCCTTCCGAAGTAAGGTTTTCAGACCTAATTTCACTTCCTTGACACAAATGGAGATGGACTTGCTAATTCTAAAAGGCCCAAACTTGAAGAATCATATAACAGGCATATCCCGGGCAGCTATATATGGGCCTGTGTCAATTACCAGCTGATACGAGGACTTGAATGAGCAATTTTATTTAGTATGTGGTGTATTGATAAGGGTGTCCAGTAGATGGCAGTCACATATAAGAGATACGTGAAGACTGCAATATGACGCCAGTTAACAACACCAAAACTTTGAATGTTCCATTGAAAATAAAGAACATTACACACGGCGCTCAAAAATCTGTCCAAATGTTTTAATACGACTTTGAAGCCACACCAATTGAGGGATTGTCGGTTTATTATGGCTTTTGGCTACCATAGTCAGAGTATTACTATGGTGTGTGTATAAGGACCGCAACATGGCACACATTAGCAGACATATTATCTGGCGTCTTGTTTCACAATACGATGCAACTGTTTTTTGATTGATTTTAATTTTTTATTGATTGCTGCTCTCTGTATCAGCCCAAAGGTAAGGGATGTACATTATTGTTTA
The DNA here is from genome assembly GCF_033978795.1 of Nerophis ophidion. Taxonomy (NCBI): domain Eukaryota; kingdom Metazoa; phylum Chordata; class Actinopteri; order Syngnathiformes; family Syngnathidae; genus Nerophis; species Nerophis ophidion. The sequence continues at coordinate 13,003,093 of NC_084638.1, forward strand.
TAAATTCAGGAAAAAATGAAGACTTTAAGGGCATAAACCAAATTATTTAATTCAGAGCCATATTTGAATATTCAATTGCTATTCTAACACCACCATCCTGTGTTTTTGTCTGATTATGATTAGACAAAATTTGACACATTCAATTATTATGAAAAATTTAAATATAGGTATCAGCATTGGTATGACCGATACTGCCCTTATAACTACTTGTAGTATCAGCCAAAACTAAAGAATAAAAAAACAGACGTCTGGAGGACACAAAATGACAAACATGCTTGAGAAATGTCCAGATTCAGTTAGTAAGTTCACATTAACTTAAAAAAAACCAAGTGATTATATGAATTGGCCTGAAAACAAACACACTGCTCTTTATAATATTATAAAAAGGAAAATAAGAAAATTTTTTACCAGGGATGGGCAATATGGCCTAAAGTCGACAAACCCCGTTTCCATAAGAGTTGGGAAATTGTGTTAGATGTAAATATAAACGTAATACAATGATTTGCAAGTCCTTTTCAACCCATATTCAGTTGAATGCACTACAAAGACAAGATATTTGATGTTCAAACTCATTTTTTGCAAACAGTAATTAACTTAGAATTTAAGGCTGCAACACGTGCTAAAGTAGTTGGGAAAAGGCATGTTCACCACTGTGTTACATCACCTTTTCTTTTAACAACACTCAATTAAGTTTGGGAACTGAGGAAAAAAATTGTTGAAGCTTTGAAGTAGAATTCTTTCCCATTCTTGTTTTATGTACAGCTTCAGTCGTTTAACAGTCCGGGGTCTCCGCTGTCGTATTTTACGCTTCATAATGCGCCACACATTTTCCATGGGAGACAGGTCTGGACTGCAGGCGGGTCAGGAAAGTACCCGCACTCTTTTTTTTACAAAGCCACGCTGTTGTAACACGTGCTGAACGTGGCTTGGCATTGTCTTGCTGAAATAAGCAGGGTCGTCCATGAAAAATATGGCGCTTAGAGGCCTACTGATACCCTCTACTACCGACCACGCAGTTTTTATATCAATGATGAAATATTAACATGCAACACATGCTAATGCGGCCTTTTTAATTTACTAAACTGCAATTAAAAATTTTCCGCGAAGTGTCGTGTTGAAAACGTAGCGGTATGATGATGCGTATGATGACGCGTGCGTTTGACATCACCGGTTGTAGTGGACAATATTTTCCAACCCGATCCAAGCTATAAGTAGTCTGCTTTAATCGCATAATTACACAGTATTCTGGACATCTGTGTTGCTGAATCTTTTTCAATTTGTTCAATTATTAATGGAGAAGTCAAAGTAGAACGATGGAGGTGGGAAGATTTTAGACTTTAGCCACCAGAGGTGAAGCTTTACTATGGATCAGAGCGGTCAAGCAAACATGGATCCCAACCACATGTCAACCGACAGTTTTGGGTGAGAAAATTGTGGTATAAAGTCGCCTCTTACAGGGGATCAGCCGAGCTTGCGCCGTCCATGCAGCTGCCGGGACTATTCCCTCAGAGACTATGGCGTCAAGACACCCGTGGCCACACCCCTCCGACTTCAGGTACTATTTAATCTCACTGAAACACTAGCAACACAATAGCAGATAAGGGATTTTCCAGAATTATCCTAGTAAATGTGTCTAAAAACATCTGAATCGCTCTCACTGCCCTCGCGTGTTTTTTTGTGTGTTTTTTTTCTAGTCCTTCACTATCAATATCCTCATCCACAAATATTTCATCCTCGCTCAAATTAATGGGGAAATTGTCGCTTTCTCGGTCCGAATTGCTCTTGCTGCTGGTGGCTCACATTATAAACAATGTGAGGATGTAAGGAGCCCTCACACCGGTGACGTCACGCGCACATCGTCTGCTACTTCCGGTGAAGTTGTGAACTTTATCGTGGATGTTCTCTACTAAATACTTTCAGCAAAAATATGGCAATATCGCGAAATGATCAAGTATGACACATAGAATGGACTTGCTATCCCAGTTTAAATAAGAAAATCTCATTTCAGTAGGCCTTTAGATGGCAGCATATGTTGTTCCAAAACCTGTCTGTACCTTTCAGCATTAATGGTGCCTTCACAGATGTGTAAGTTACCCATGCCTTGGGCACTAATGCACCCCCATACCATCACAGATGCCGGCTTTTGAACTTTGTGTCAATAACAGTCTGGATGGTTGGCTTCCCCTTTGGTCCGGATGACACGATGTTGAATATTTCTAAAAACAATTTGAAATGTGGACTTGTCAGACCACAGAACACTTTTCCACTTTGCATGAGTCCATATTGGATGATCTCGGGCCCAGAGAAGCCGGCGGAGTTTCTGGATGTTGTCAATGTTGGTTTCCGGCCATGCTTCTTACGTGGAGTGATTTCTCCACATTCTCTGAACCTTTTGATGATTTTATGGACCGTAGATGTTGAAATCCCTAAATTTCTTGCAATTGCACTTTGAGAAATGTTGTTCTTAAACTGTTTGACTATTTGCTCACGCAGTTGTGGACAAAGGGGTGTACCTCGCCCCATCCTTTCTTGTGAAAGACTGAGCATTTTCTGGGAAGCTGTTTTTATACCCAATCATGGCACCCACCTGTTCCCAATTAGCCTGCACACCTGTGGGATGTTCCAAATAAGTGTTTGATGAGCATTCCTCAACTTTATCAATATTCATTGCCACCTTTCCCAACTTCTTTGTCACGTGTTGCTGGCATCAAATTCTAAAGTTAATGATTATTTGCAAAAAAAAAATGTGTATCAGTTTGAACATCAAATATGTTGTCTTTGTAGCATATTCAATAGAATATGGGTTGAAAATGATTTGCAAATCACTGTATCCCGTTTATTTTTTCATCCAACACATTTTCCCAACTCATATGGAAATGGGGTTTGTATATTGCGATAAGCTCCCTGCTGCCTGAGTGCAGCTGGGATAGGCTCCAGCGCCCCCTGTAATTTTAATGTCAGTAACATTGATTAATTGATTGATTGATGTATAATTTTCGAAAAAAGATTAGGTTGTTTACAGTGTAAATCTGTATTCTGTATTGTTGTCTCTGCTATGACGCCATCTTGTGGTCGAGTTTGCTCACTGTGAGTGTTGTGGGTTGAAAGTGTATTTCCTTTATATTTGTGCCTTGAACCCGAAGTAAAGTTTCGTTATTGTAACATTTGTAAGGGTAACTGGGGTTTCCACTGGATGTGAAACGGTGGCGCCACGTTTTTTTGTTTTCAAGTCAATGTGTCAGTTTCCACCACCTGTCTTCTATATTTAGTGGTCGACACAACGAGGCGGTTCAATTGAGTTAAAATCTGCTCGTGTGGGACAGGAAGTCATGCATAAACACTAAATAAATGATCTAATTTACTTTCAAAGTAAAAAAATCTGTTTAAGGTGGATGGTATTTTACACTTTGAAAAGTCCTAATGGACATGAATTCAACTTGTCAAAAGGTTTTCAGACTTAATTTCACCTCCTTGACACAAATGGACGAAAACACACTGATTCTATAAGGTCCAAAATTTAATAATTATATAACAGGCATATCCTGGGCAACTATATGGGGTACTCTACAACAGCGTTGTATTAAAATGACTATTTCCATCTCCGACATTAAAGTGAGTGTCGCTAACACTACTGCACACAGGAACATGTGTGGAGGAGAATTGCAAGTAGCCGAAACAAAGATTGTGAATGAGTGACAAGAAGCTCACTTTGTTCATGTAAGTCTACTGTGGAATAAACATGCTCAGGTGCTGAGAGCGATGCACAGAGTGAGACCTCTTAGTCCAGTTTAAAATCCACAGACCAAGGAGGAAACACATAAACATAGCAATGTATTGATGACGGCAAAAATTAAGTTATTAGGTTTATTTTCATTACTATCGGTCCTGGCGTATGATTGCATGAATATTTTAATGCCTCTGGACATCGTATTTAATGCTTTTTAATACCATTTAAGCCCTTAATTTAGGCAAAGTCTATTGAATGACTTTTAATGCTTTTTAAAGATCCACAGAAACCCTGCTAAAGCTCTTAAATTTAAAGTATCAAACAACAAAACAAGTGCTTTTTACATTTTAACAAAACAGAAGAATAAGTGATTATTACATTTTTAACAGAAGTGTAGATAGAAACACGTTAAATTAGAAAGTTCCTAAATAAAAAATATTGTTCATGGAATTAGTGAGACATTTCTAGGATGTATTTACGATTTGTATGAGATTGTGATAGTATTTAATACATTATGAGGCCAGGGTGGCTCGGTTGATAGGGCGACCGTGCCAGCAACTTGACGGTTCCAGGTTTGAGCCTAGTCACTGCCGTTGTGTCCTTGGGCAAGGCACTTTACCCACCTGCTCCCAGTGCCACCCACACTGGTTTAAATGTAACTTAGATAATGGGTTTCACTATGTAAATCACTCTGAGTGACTAGAGAAAAGCGCTAAATAAATATACTTCACTTCATTAAAAAGGGAACCCCACTTTTATATATTTTGCCAGTCAAAACCACATGTTTTTCTTTTTTATGCATTCTAAATAGTAAATAAATGCGATCAAAAGTCTGCTTACTATAGAGGCTATTAGAGTCGCATTATTCTGCCTAAAAAGAACTTAAAAAGCATCCAAACACCTCCAATATTTTTTATGTACATGCAGTAGGTATATATGTCATTTAGAACCAGATACATTTTTTAAACATGTAGGATTTACGTATTTTTGCGCAGTAATTTCAAAAACGCATCACGACGTTCGCTTTTTTTTCTTTCTTTTTTTTTTAACAACATCACTGAATATTACACACTGCAGACTTCCTGAGAGCCAACGTACATAATAAAACATCACTTACTGTACAAGGTCTGCTGTCACTGTGTGGCAGACTGATAGAATCTTGTTATATTCCCGTTTAGATAAAGAACGACTCATAATAATCGCACGGAAAAGGGGGGTGAAGCCCAGCGTCTTTTTGTGTCGTTCGCCATTGCTGGGTCTAAATTGGCTGTCAAAGGTTACCAACTTGTCAGAGTATGTCCTCATCTTTCTATTATGCAGGTGAGAGGCATGATTCATGATCTGGAATAATCTTTCACCAGCATCGAGGCGAGGAAGGAGCTCACCAGCCGGTGATGTCAACATAGACACACAAGCTATAAATAGTTTGTCTGCGTTAGCACTTATAATAACAATATCACTAATACTTGGTTGGTATTCAAGCCACGAAATGCAAATGGAGTATTGTTGGCACTTTCTGGATGGTTATAGAGGACCTCCCATTGGCTCCATTGCATGTGGACTTTTATTTACATTTATGAGTTAGAATGTGATTTAAAAAATATATATCGATTGTCGTGTCTTTTATAATGATTGTGAACGATAGAAAAAAATCCACCCCAAAAAAGAGCAGTTCCCCTCAAACTTCCAGTGATTAAATTTAAGACTTTAAGTCTATGAGCATGAAGTGATGAAGCCTACTTGGATGAGAGGACAAAGGTCTTCTAAGACAAAGTGAAGAGTCCAGTTGTGATGGATTGAATGCCCTGAGAATAAAATGATATGTGGATGTTGTGCTTACTTGGACTGTGATGAAGCTGTGAGGACTCAGGTGGTTTGTCTTCATGCTCTTCAGTCTTCACAGAGACAACAGTCAGTGGAAACTTGCTGAGATCAGCCTCCTCCTGTCCTAGAAGACACTCTTCCTCCTGAGTGATCCACACTTTCTCCTCTTCCTCTTTAATGTGGGGAGGCTGTCGATCCTCCTCTTCCTCTTTAATGTGGGGGAACTGTGGATCATCTTCTTCCTCTTTAATGTGGGAGGGCTGCGGGACGTCTGTTGGGTAAATAAGTAAATAAAAAAATCTAATTCCAAAATCACTTAAAAAAACATTCATGGTATGTTTTTGTTATCATGCAAAATACATTTTTGTGGTCATTTTGTTGGCTGGGCCAAAGGGAACTTTTACCAAAAACATGTTTTACTATGTGGTGTTTTATGGAGTATCTCCATCAACAAATCCCCTTTAGGAATTGGAGACCATCTACGACACGCTGAAGGAAAGTCAGTCACCTTTATGTTCTTTTAATAAATCAAGTGTTGACTATTTTGGTTATTAAACATAAATGTTTACTTTTACTCTTTGATGCATGTAAGTCAGACTCAGGAAGTACAATTATTACTTTAATTACATTTGATTACAGTATAAAATGTATTTGGTGAGTGTGTGAGTTTTGTGTAAACAACTTGATACATGTTTACATCTTCTTGGGGACTGGAACACAGATATGTCCCGAAAGGATGCACCCATTTTTAAAACCTTCACTAAGCTGTGCCACCAACATTGTCTCACTTAGCTCATTAAGCAAACTACTAGGGTGAGTGAGTCCTTTTAAACCTTCATAGACTTTGTTGGTACTTCTGACCAGTCTAAGATCACAACAAAAGGAACTACTGTATGCGGCTTAAGTCATCATTCCATCATTTTCTGTACCCATAAAGAACATAGAACAGAGGCTGGCGGCCACAAAACAAGCAAAGCTACAATCCTAAAGACCTACACTAGCAAGACTTTCAATGACAAACTGGCAAATTAAAACTCGCTCCGTACTTCCAAGTACACATGTGTTTGGGTCAATTCCTAACCTCAGAAAAGTAAATAACTTCACAGTCAAAGTGGGGGACAATATTATAACAAACAAAACTGAGATTACCTATACTGACTGCATCATAGAGACTAATCCCTCCAGTGAAAAAATGACTACTAAAGTAGTCAAAGAATCAACCAAGGAATTCTGTTCTTACTAGTGTTGTCCCAATACCAATATTTTGGTAACGGGACCTGTACAAAAATGTATTTCGATACTTTTCTGAATAAAAGGGACCACAAAAAAGTGCATTATTGTCTTTTTTTAAATAAAAAATCTTAGGGTACATTAAACATATGTTTCTTATTGCAAGTTTGTCCTTAAATAAAATTGTGAACTTACTAGACAATGTATCTTTTAGTAGTAAGTAAGCAAACAAAGGCTCCTAATTTAGTCGTTTGACATATGCAGTAACATATTGTGTCATTTATATTCTATTATTGCGTCAAAATTATTAAGGACAAGTGGTAGGAAATGGATTATTAATCTACTTGTTCATTTACTGTTAATATCTGCCTATTTTGTCTTACAACATGTTCTATCTACACTTCTGTTAAAATGTAAATATCACTTATTCTTCTGGTGTTTGATACTTTACATTAGTTTTGGATGATACCACAAATTTGGGTATCAAGCTGATACCAAGTCGTTACAGGATCATATTCATATTCAAAGTCCTCATGTGCCCGGGGACATATTTCCTGTTTATAAACATAACATACATTTTTTTAAGCGAAAGAAGATGTGATGCCAACAAATATTGATGTAATCATACAAGTAGTACTTTTTAGAGGCGGTATAGTACCAAATATGATTAATTAGTATTGTGGTACTGTATTAATACCGGTATACAGTACAACCCTAGTTCTTACATGGTAGGATTACCATGCTGGTGGGTAGAAATACATGTAAGACTCTAACACAAGCGCTCATTTAACCCCACTTTGACTACGGAGTTCATGTTTGGTACCGTGATGCCTTAAAAGCCCTGAAAAACAAACACCAGACAGCCCAAAACAAAACGATTGGGTTTCTACTCAACCGTCCATCTCAGGCTCACCTTTCCGCCAACCATTTCCTTAACGTGGGGAGGCTCTTGGTGGCCAACAGAGTACATCTTCTTGCAGTTGGTTTGGTGTACAAGATACACCGTACTACTAAAATACCCATAAACCTGATTAGATACTTCAAAATATATTCACTATTTAAACACCAGAGGTAGTTGTACACATTACATTCAACCTAGATTTCACCCCAGAAAAGGTTCTAATTTGTTTGCCTGTCTTACCACCAAAATGTGGAACTCCCTATCAATAGCCATAAAGGAGTGTTAATCCCTTACTTCCTTCAAAGCTGCTTTGAAAATACATTTTAGGTTGTAACTGGGAATAGAAAAAGCCTTTTACTTTTTTTGAATTGTATTTTCTAGCAGTATTTGTGTCCTTTACTTTCTACATAGTACTGTGTTCTGTGTGAGTTAAAGAAATATTTCAACTGAAACTGGCTCAGGCTTTATTGTAGCAGTGAATGTGTACCGTGATGAAAGTGTACCCTTTTCTATGCAAACGTCTCATAACTCCTTCAATCAGTCAATCACTCATTGTTCCAAAATGAGAGGAACATCAACCTCAAACTGTCTCGTTTTCATGAAGAATCTAAATCAAAGCATTGCATCATCCCCACAAGAGAAAGCATCTCCCTATTGAATAAAAGCTTTAATAATGAAATATAAAGTTAGTAAATATTTGAGAGTAAGAAGTAAACAAACCTGTTCTGCGTAACACAACTTGATGTTTCTTGAAAACAGCGTCCAGTAATTGATGTTGTCGCTCCTTCTCCTCTTTTGTAGGACAACGTTCCTCCTCATACTTTGCTATGGTTCTTTCGCACATTTTCACACAATCACAACACTTTACACTCACATTTGATCTCTACTTAGCGATGTGTTGATAACGTCCGCGTCTCTTTGTTAGCAGCTAACAAGCTAAGCTAACTAGCACAAGACGCGATAAAGTGCGCTCAGACTAATGTATCCGGATACAAACAATGACAAAAATGTTCCATCTACTACACGACATATATGCGTACATGTATGCACTAAATACAAATAGAGAAACAATAATGGCCAGTGGCCACGTTTAGGCCTTCTCTGTCAAACGCCATTTTGCTTTTTACTCCTTCGTCTTCTTTGGATTTCCAGCAGACTAGTAGAGCATCTTAGGCCTCCACAGCTTCTTAACGGGACTTCTTCGTCCTGTCCTATGGTCCATACTACATTCTACAGTACAGGAGGTCGCACTATCAACTTTTCAATGGACCACTTCCAACTTGGCTTCGTCGTTCGTCTTTTTTTTATTTGTTCAATGGCGGTTAGGATACATGGAGGGCACTAGGACCGCTCTTTGTGGCCGCAGGAAGAGCAGCAGAAAGTTTCCCTGGGGGAACAAAGAGGTGAGTGACTAAGCATTGTAATGTATTTTTATTTTAATTGACATATATATATATATATATATATATATATATATATATATATATATATATATATATATATATATATATATATATAGTATATGTATATATATATACTATATATATATAGTATATATATATATAAAGTTAGTAAAGATTTGAGAGTAAGAAGTAAACAAACCTGTTCTGTGTAACACAACTTATATATATATATATATATATATATATATATATATATATATATATATATATATATATATATATATATATATATATATATATGTATTGTTTGTTTGTTTGTTTTTATTAATTAATTAATTTATTTTTACAACAGGCTGTGTTTTTCCTATTGTTCTTCTTTTCTTTATTACCAATCAGAAGTATCACCAGGACGTCCCCTGGCCCTAACACTCCATGAAGTGCATTAACGGGCATTGATTTTTGTCTTACATGGACATTGTTAACATCCGTATTATCAACCTTTCTGTTTGGTCCTTGTGTGTCAGCTGTTTAATGGCAAATGTTTTTGAAGAAATTGCACATTTTCTTTTTTGCACATTTTACATTGATCGGGATTTATTTTATTTAAGTATGACGTTTCTAGCAAGCGCTCTTTTCCACACTGCTGTGGCGGTGTGTGTGCGGACCTTTCTTTCTTTCTTGTTCTTGTAAGTGTTCCTTTTTTAACCAGCACCCATCCCGTTTGTTTTTCATTTATTTTTTTCCCCCTATGTTTTGCACATTTTGAAAAAAATAAATGTATGGTTGAAGAATACAATATTCTTGTGATTATGGTATGAATAGGACTTACAGTAAGTGCAACAGTGGTCTAGTGGAGGTGTAAAGTTTATTTTTCTAAGCATGTTGGTGTTTTTAAAGCATTTTCTAATAATTTTTTCATGACTGGACTGAAATAGGGGACACCCAAATTCTATAAGGGACACCAAAAATGTTCCAACCGCCTGCGAGATGTCCCTTATTTCAAAGTCTGGGTGTTGGCAACCCTAATGGTTTGAAAAAGGCATTTGGTCGCTGAAGCACTTATTGAGTGATAAAAGTATTGTAATTTTTAAAGATTTCATTAAGTACGAACTGCAAATAGATGAAAATATTTAAACATATATTAAAGGCTTTAGTTTAAAATATTCTAAATACAGCATATCATTTTTTTCAGAACTCTTTTATGTCCTTTTTTTGGGATTTTTGGTGGATGGACACAATATTAGAAATTTGAAACTCTGAAATTAGACAACTCTTTACTTTTTCTTATTTGCTGTATTTTCTCTGGAACAAAATAAACAATACTCATAACTTGAAAGTTTCCATTCTTCCAATGGCAGAAGTGTTCATAAAAAAAACACACACACATACAAAAAACCAAAATTGACCACTTAAAATAGTTTTAGGATGTTGTTTTGCAATTTATGACCACACTTGTTCGTTCTGTGAAAGAGAAACAAAATTAACAGTTAGGAATGTATGCAAAGTAAATCTCTGTGGGATGATGTGCTATATTGGGTTGGCCTGACACTCCAAACTTCTATCCATCCATCCATCATCTTCCGCTTATCCGAGGTCGGGTCGCGGGGGCAACAGCCTAAGCAGGGAAACCCAGACTTCCCTCTCCCCAGCCACTTCGTCTAGCTCTTCCCGGGGGATCCCGAGGCGTTCCCAGGCCAGCCGGGAGACATAGTCTTCCCAACGTGTCCTGGGTCTTCCCCGTGGCCTCCTACTGGTTGGACGTGCCCTAAACACCTCCCTAGGGAGGCGTTCGGGTGGCATCCTGACCAGATGCCCGAACCACCTCATCTGACTCCTCTCGATGTGAAGGAGCAGCGGCTTTACTTTGAGTTCCTCCCGGATGGCAGAGCTTCTCACCCTATCTCTAAGGGAGAGCCCCGCCACCCGGCACCCGTTTTGGGGATGTTAAACATAAAACATTTTTAAAACACAAAATTGAGGGTTTTGGTTTTATCCACAAATGTAAGTTTGTAAAAACAAAACCATCCTTCCACAAACATTTCAGCCATTTTCTCTCACTTTTATATTGCATAAATGTCTGGGGACATACATATAAAACAATCACAACACAATCATCATATTACAAAAGAGAGTAATAAAGATCATTAATTAAATGGATTCTAGAAACCCAACAAATAATTCATTAAATTATACATTTTAAAATTGTATAAAAGACAATTGTTCAAATGATGTATAAAGTAAATAATAATATGCTTCCTGAAGTGGTCCAGAAGATGTTTCAGATGTAAACCAGTAAATATGTATATCATATAAAGGTGCTTATCTATGAGATGATTAATAATTAGAAATAAAAATATGTCACACTTCATTATTTCAAATACCTATAAAAAACACTATTGTGAATATGTCTAATATTGTATGATGATTATATATACTTAAATTTTTTAATGTATGTAAAATATGTATTGTACTGTTTACTCTCACCTTTTCAGTCAAATTGTTCTGTTCAATTTTAAATAAAAGTAAACAATGTTGCATATTAATGCATGTACTTGACTAAAAAAAAACAGTAATACAAAATACCTAATCTGTAAATGTAGAAGCATATTAAAATAGTATTACAAAAATACCAATGTTACACATACAGTCACACGTTTTAAAAGGAAATTATTTTGTATAAAACATATGTAGGCACCAGAGCCCCCATGGGCCCAAAGGGAATAAGCGGTAGGAAATGGATGGATGGATGGATAAAATATATGTACACTAAATGTACTTTTCATGTATCACATGTTTTGTACTGTTTTGGATTTACTGACTTTTTTAAAATTGTTCCTCTTGCAATAATTTATGTTAATATAAAAGTAAAAAATGTTGCATATTAAGGCACGCAATGGGCTGAAACAAATGGTGTATAAATATAGAAGCATGTTAACAAGATTGTGTTACAGAAACAACAATGTCACACATGTTATATGTGCTGATGTTGTTAGAAAGTCAACATTAAAGTCTTGGCAGTTTATTTCAAATCCTGCAGTTTCATTTGCTGCTGCTGTTCTCACCAGCACACTTGTGTTTCTTACACTGGTACTTATAAGAGAATCTTTCACCACACACACTGCAACTCAACACTTTTTCTCCTGGGTGTCTTCTCATGTGTGCTACAAGGTTTGATCGCTGACAAAAGCTTCTGTTGCAGATTGAACAGGAATGTGATTTTTCATCAGTGTGTGTTCTCTTGTGTCTTTTCAAATATTGACTTTCTGTAAAACCTTTACTACATATTGAACAGGTAAAACATTTGTCTCCAGTGTGTATCAGCATGTCTTTGTTTAATTAGTTTTTTTTTTGTGTAAAACCTTTACCACGGATTGAAAAAGAAAAAGGTTTTTCTCTAGTGTGTATTATCATGTGTACTTTCAAACTCCGACTGTGAGTAAAACATTTTCCACATTCTGAGCAGAAAAACGACTTTTCTCCAGTGTGTGTTCTCATGTGTGCTTTCAAACTCTGACTGCTAGTAAAACTTTTACCACAACTTGAACAGGTAAAAGCTTTTTCTCCAGTGTGCGTTCTCATGTGCACTTTCAAATTTTGACTTTGTGTAAAACCTTCACTACAGAGTGAACAGGAACAAGGTTTTTCTCCAGTGTGTATTAGCATGTGTTCGTTTAACCCCTTTTTTCGTGAAAAACATTTACCACATTCTGAGCAGGAAAAAGGTCTTTCTCCAGTGTGCGTTCTCACGAGACTTTTCAGATGACTATGGTATTTGACCTCATCATCTTCACTCTTCACAGGGACACCAGTCACTGGGAACTCCACCAGTCCTTCAAGATGATCTCCTTCCTGACTGATGTTGTGTTCCTCCTCTTCCTTTTTAATGTGGGGGATCAGTGAGTCTTCCTCTTCCTTTTTACAAGGAAGGGTCTGTGTCAAAGAGGAAAAGGAGACGCCAGAGGGTCCTCTTTGTAGGATCCTCCTTCACCATCCTGAGGCTACACTCCTGCTTTTCAGGCAGAAGTTGTTCTTCACAGACATCTGCAAGACACAAAATGACAAACATGCTTGAGAAATGTCCAGATTTGATCAGTCGCATGAGGCATTCAGTACGTTTACATCTACTTAAAAAAATAAGTTATCATATGAATTGGCCTGAAAACAAACACACTGCTCTTTACAACATTATTCACATGAAAAGAAGACCACTTTTTATGAGGGGTGGGCAATATGGCCTAAAATCTATATTGCCATAAATTCCCATATGCCTGAGTGCAGCTGGGATAGGCTCCAGCGCCCACTGTGATTATAATGTCAGTTACTGATGTATAAACTTGGAGAAAAGATTAGGTCGTTTACAGTGTAAATCTGTACTCTGTATTGTTGTCTCTGGTGGTCGAGTTCGCTCACTGCAAGTGCTGTGGGTTGAACGTGTATTTCCTTCCGAAGTAAGGTTTTCAGACCTAATTTCACTTCCTTGACACAAATGGAGATGGACTTGCTAATTCTAAAAGGCCCAAACTTGAAGAATCATATAACAGGCATATCCCGGGCAGCTATATATGGGCCTGTGTCAATTACCAGCTGATACGAGGACTTGAATGAGCAATTTTATTTAGTATGTGGTGTATTGATAAGGGTGTCCAGTAGATGGCAGTCACATATAAGAGATACGTGAAGACTGCAATATGACGCCAGTTAACAACACCAAAACTTTGAATGTTCCATTGAAAATAAAGAACATTACACACGGCGCTCAAAAATCTGTCCAAATGTTTTAATACGACTTTGAAGCCACACCAATTGAGGGATTGTCGGTTTATTATGGCTTTTGGCTACCATAGTCAGAGTATTACTATGGTGTGTGTATAAGGACCGCAACATGGCACACATTAGCAGACATATTATCTGGCGTCTTGTTTCACAATACGATGCAACTGTTTTTTGATTGATTTTAATTTTTTATTGATTGCTGCTCTCTGTATCAGCCCAAAGGTAAGGGATGTACATTATTGTTTATAAATTCAGGAAAAAATGAAGACTTTAAGGGCATAAACCAAATTATTTAATTCAGAGCCATATTTGAATATTCAATTGCTATTCTAACACCACCATCCTGTGTTTTTGTCTGATTATGATTAGACAAAATTTGACACATTCAATTATTATGAAAAATTTAAATATAGGTATCAGCATTGGTATGACCGATACTGCCCTTATAACTACTTGTAGTATCAGCCAAAACTAAAGAATAAAAAAACAAAACAAGTGATTATTACATTTTAACAAAACAGAAGAATAATTGATTTTACATTTTAACAGAAGTGTAGATAGAAACACGTTATATTAGAACATTCCTAAATAAAAACATTGTTAATGGAATTATTCAAACAGTTCTTGGATGTATTGAGGATTTCTACTGGATTTTGATAGAATATAAAACATTCTAAGGCTGGCATGGTTCGGTTGGAAGAGCGGCCGTGCCACCAACTCGACAGTTCCAGGTTCGAGCCTAGTCACTGCCGTTGTTTCCTTGGGCAAGGTACATCAACCACCTGCTTCCAGGGCCACACACACTGGTTCAAATGTAACTTAGATTATAGGATTCAATATCTAAAGCGCTCTGAGTCACTAGTGAACAGTGCTAAATAAATATACTTCACCTCACTTAAAAGGGAACCACACTTTTTTTTATTTTGCCTATCAAGACACTCGTTTTTTTCTTTTGTATGCAATCTATATAGTAAATAAATGCGATCAAAAGTCTGCTTACAATAGAGGCTATTAGAGTCACACTATTCTGCCTACAAAGAACTTTAAAAAAATCCAAACACCTCCATTAAGGTTTTATGTACATGCAGTAGGTATATATTGGTAGGTTGGTAATGCATGGCATCCTACCAGCTGCTATGCTGACAGTTATTTTAGTACCGGTCAAAAGACAAGGCCGGTGAAGTAGGGACTATGGACAATTATCAACCTATCGCCCGAGTCAGCATGCTATCTAAAGTGCTGGAAAGTGTGATAACATACAGAGTTGGGGGTCTCATTTGAACCGCAGACAACCAATTTGGCTTTAAGAGCAAGTACAGCACTGACTTGTGTATTTATGCTTTAAAAGAAGCGGTACAAAAATACAGAGTGCAGGGCCCTACAATGTTGGTAGGGTTTATTGATGCATCTAAGGCATTTGACAGAGTCAACCATCTCAAACACTTCACCAATCTGAAGCATAGGGGTGTTCTGGGTATAGTCTGGCATATTGGTACAACAGGCAGACGAAGCAGGTAAAATGGGGGAGTATTTTGTCCTCTCCCTTTAGAGTTGGCCATGGGGTACGGCAGGGCGGGCTTCTATCACCAGGCCTATTGAGCCTGTCTATGGATGACCTATCAAGGCAGTGGAGAGAATGCAGAACAGGATGCATCATGGGGAACACCTTGATCAACCACTTTATGTACGCTGATGATTTGGCCATTATATCTCCCAGTAGTGCAGGGTTCCACCAGCTTCTTAACATATGCTCAGACTATGGAGTCAAGTTTGACATCAAGTATAATGCCACAAAGAGTATGGTAATGATATGTAGAACCAAGGAGGATCACCATCTTAATTTCACAGTTTTCTATTTGTCTGGTCAAACCCTGTCTGTGTGCAACAATGTCAAATACTTAGGCCACATCATCAATGACAAGATGGAGGATGATGCTGACATGCTTAGACAGTGAAGAAAGCGAATATACTGGTGAGAACATGTTATGACTGCTTGGATGAAGCAAAGGTGCAATGTTAATATTTGGTTACATGTCCCCTGGAAAGTTTCCCTGCAATAAGGCACTTTTGGTAGCCATCCAAAAGATTCTGGTTGAATTTTTGACCACTCCTCTTGACAAAATTGGTGCAAGTCAGCTAAATTTATGACATGGACTTGTTTCTTCAGCATTGTCCACATGTTTAAATTAGGACTTTGGGAAGGCCATTCTAAAACCTTAATTCTAGTCGGATTTAGCCATTCCGTTACCACTTTTGACGTGTGTTTGGGCTCATTGTCCTGTTGGAACACTCAACTACGCCCAAGACCCAACCTCTGGGCTGATGATTTTAGGTTGTCCTGAAGAATTTGGAGGTAATCTTCCTTTGTCATTGTAACATTAAAAGCACCAGTTCCATTGGTAGAAAAACAGACCTATAGCATAATACTACCACCACCATGCTTGACGGTGGGTATGGTGTTCCTGGGATTAAATACTTTGCCTTGTCTCCTCCAAACATTTTGCTGGGTATTTTGGCCAAACAGCTCAAAAGGGAATAAGCGGTAGGAAATGGATGGATGGATAGTTGATGTTGACGCTCCTTCGCCTCTTTTGTTGGCCAAAGTTCCTCCTCGTACTTTGCCATCGTTCTTTCGCACATGTTCACACAATCACAACACTTTACACTCACATTAGTTCCCTACTTAGCGATGTTTAAATAACTTCCGCGTCTCTTTGTTAGCAGCTAACAAGCTAAGCTAACTAGCCAGCTAAACTAGCTGCAAGCTACCTTAAGTGAAGTTATCAAACAGGAGAAGTGTCAAAGTGCGCTCAGACTAATGTATCCGGCTACAAACAATTATTAACCGTGTGTACTCTATTAAACAACATATATGTAAGAATACAGAAATATAATGCCCGCGTTAAGGACTTCTCCGTCTGACCTCATCTTGCTTTATCGCCCGATCGGTCCACGCATGCGCGTACCCGACGTTTTCTTTCTTCTTCTTCTTTTGTTTTTTTTATGGCGGTTGGCAAACAACCTTTTGGTGTGCATTACCGCCACCTACTGTAATGGAGTGTGGACCGAGGTGGATCCCTACTCTATATTCTTTTATTTAACCCAGTGTTTTTTAAATATGTGTATATTGCTTTATATCCTATGTTTTCTGAATGCCATCCTAATATATCTCCCACTTCTAACCTAATAATTTCTTTTGCTAACTTATTTTCCAGTATTTCTCTTTCTCTATTATATTTCCTACACTGTATTAAAACATGGTCAACATTCTCTATTTGATGGCAAAAATCACACAGTCCTGTAGTATGTGTGCCTATCAATTTTAGTGAACTATTTAGATATGTATGGCCTAATCTCATTCTAGTAATAATGTCGTCTTCTTTCCTATTTCTACCCCCTCCTCTCATTACACCTACTCTCCTCTGGACTTTGTAAAACTCTCTACCTTTTGTTTCCTTATTCCAATTATCCTGCCACTTTTTATTGTGTTCTATCTTAATTATGCTCTTCACTTCTTCTTTACTGTGCTTAATCTCCATGTTTACTTCTATTTCAGTGCTTGCTTGTTTTGCGTATCTATCAGCTAACTCATTCCCCACAACTCCTACATGAGCAGGAACCCAGAGAAATGTTACCACACCTCCTGCTTTATTTATCCCGTAGATTGCCTGAACTATCTCATAAACTATATCTAGTCTTGTTTCTGATGTTATGTTTTTATGCTAATCAAAGCACTGCTGGAGTCCGAGCACACAACTACTTTCCTTGCTTTGTTTTCCTCTATCCAGTTAACTGCCATATAAATTGCTACCAATTCCCCCGTAAAAACAGATGGTTTATCACCGATTCTTTTATTTAATACTATATTTCCTTGTGGGATAACTGCAGCAGCTCCTACCTTACTATTTATAGTTTTTGATGCATTGTCAAAAAACATTTCCTCAATCCATTGTTCTATCTGATAAATATTTACATTTCTATTCTTCAGTAATTGCATGTTTACCTTTGGGTTGTCATACATCCACGGTGGTATTGCAGGAATTGGTACTGTAGGGCTAACTTTGATATTGTCAATTTGTGCTTTGATACATATATCTCCTAATATCCACCCACAACTATTCATGTTTTTCATCTCTTTTTCTTGGCAGTTTATTAGCACTTGACGGGTTGGATGTCCTTGCTTGGATCCTTTTAAGTTTGCCCAATAAACTGCTGAGAGTTGATCTCTCCTCATGTCCAAAGGTTTGTTGTTCATTTCTACTTGTAATGCTGCCACTGGAGTAGATTTAGTAGCTCCACAACATATTCTTAACGCCTGTGACTGGATCCGGTCTATTTTCCCAAGTAGTGTTTTTGAAGCAGATTGATAAATAATGCATCCGTAGTCGATAACAGATCGAATTAAAGTGATATATATTGTTTTCAATGTCAACCTATCAGCCCCCCAATCTTTACCCCTCAAAGCCCTCATTATATTTAACACCTTTTTACTTTACTCCACTATTTTGCTGATGTGGGTTGACCAGTTAATATTTTTATCAAACCATATTCCTAAATATTTAAATACTTGTACCTCTTCTATGTTTTCTCCATAGAGTTTTATTTGGAGCTTGTTTCGTACTTTCCTCTTCGTAAAATTTATGACTTTTGTCTTTCCAACAGAGAATCTTAAACCCCAAGCCGTTCCCCAGTCTTGAACATTATTTACCGCCTTTTGAATCTTTTTTTCTATATGATTTGTATTTCTACCTCTCTTCCACATCACTCCATCATCAGCAAACAATGCCACCTCCACTAACCCTTCCACTTCACTAAAAACTTCATTTATCATGATAGAAAATAGTACTGGACTTATTATACTCCCTTGTGGGGTCCCATTTTCCACTTCGTATTCTCTGCTATATTCATTCTCTATTTTTACTAATAATGTTCTACTTGTTAAAAAGTCTTTTATCCATCTATACATTCTTCCTCTAATCCCAATCTTATTTAGTTTCATCAGCAACCCCTGTTTCCACAACATATCATATGCTTTCTCTATGTCAAACAATACCGCAATTGTACTTTCTTTATTTATTTGTCCCTTTCTAATTTCCTCTTCCAGCTGCACTGCTGGGTCATTTGTGCTTCTTGCTTTGCGAAAACCACTTTGGTAGTTTTTTATAATTTCTTTTAACTCTAAATAATATATTAATCTTTCATTGATAATTTTTTCCATTACTTTGCCCAAATTTGAGGTCAATGCTATCGGCCTATAATTTCCTGCCTCTTCCCGATCTTTCCCTGGCTTGCATATTGGAATTATTACAGCTGTTTTCCACTCATCTGGTAATTTTCCTTCTTCATATATCCTATTATATAATTTCAAGACCACTTCTTTGCCGATGCTACCTAACTTTTTGATCATTTGATAATTCACCAGGTCTTTCCCTGCCGTCGTATTTTTAACTTTTTTCAAAATTCGAACCATTTCATCCAAAGAAAATGTCATATCCATATTGTTGGTATAACTATTATCGTTGTCTTCCTTCATTTCCTTAATATTTAATCTAATTGTTTCTTCTCTCTTTTGTTTTTCTACATTTCTTAAATAATCATTACTGTGCACTTTAACAAAGGTTTTTGCTAAAAGTTCTGCTTTTTCTTTATTTCCTACCACACTCCGCGTTCCATCTTTCATCACATGATTTTTATGTTCTTTTCTGACCCCTGACATTCTCTTGATCATTCCCCACACTTGGCTTAAAGGAGTAATTCTATTTATCCATCCATCCATCCATCATCTTCCGCTTATCCGAGGTCGGGTCACGGGGGCAACAGCCTAAGCAGGGAAACCCAGACTTCCCTCTCCCCAGCCACTTCGTCTAGCTCTTCCCGGGGGATCCCGAGGCGTTGCAAGGCCAGCCGGGAGACATAGTCTTCCCAACGTGTCCTGGGTCTTCCCCGTTCTATTTAGTGTTTCACAAAAAGTTCTCCAATGGTGTTTTCTTGTTTTTTTAATAACATACCTTACTCTAGCTTGATGCCTTTTATATTGGATCATGTCTTTGAAATTATGTGTTCTTCTCAATATTCTAAATGCTCTATTCCGTTCTTGTATTGCATCTGTGCACTCTTGTGTCCACCACGGCACTATCTTCCTTCTTCTCCCTATACTATTCCTTGGTATGCTCTGTTCGGCTGCTTCTATTATGCACTTTGTAATATCTGTATTTAATTGTTCAATATCTTGATTTATATCTACTTCCTTTAAAGTTATGTCGGTAATTTCCCTAAATTTCTCCCAGTCACCATGATTATACTTCCATCTTCCTTCTATCCTAGTACTTTTTGTCCTATGATTTATGTTTATGTGAATGAAGATTGGATAGTGATCACTTCCCATTGTGCTGTATTTATTTACTTCCCACTCCACCTTTCCTGCTAACCCTTGTGACACTAGTGTTAAATCTATTGCTGTTTCTTTACCCGTGACGACATCCAACCTTGTTCCCGACCCATCATTCACACACACCAGTTCTTTTTCCTCCAAAAGTGCTTCCAATGTATCCCCATTCCAGTCATCCCTTTCACCCCACATTGTGCTATGTGCATTAAAGTCACCACACCGAATAATATTGCCACTCCAGTGCTCCATTATTGTTTCTAGTTGGTGAATTTCTAATTTCTTGCATGGATTATAGAAGTTTAGTACTTTGTATCTTTCTTTATTATTCCATACTTCTACTCCTACTATCTCTAGTTCTTGTTTTAGTTTTAATATTGAATAATGCATATCTTCCTTAATAAATATGGCACATCCTCCTCCTTGCCCATCATTCCTATCTTTACGTATCGTTATATATCCTTTTATTATAAAGTTTAATTTTGGCTTCAGCCATGTTTCTTGAATACATATGATATGTGGTTTATTTTTCATATTATTAATACATCCCTTTAATTCCTGTCCATTTGCTATCAAACTTCTGGCATTCCACTGAACAATTAACATGGCGTTGGATTGTGGTCACATGACTCGGTCTCGTCTACTCTCTGTAGCTCACCTTGCACCTGTTCCCAGGATAGTTCTTTTAAATTTAAAAACTTTGCTGCTGCTTTGACAATTATTTTGATTTTCTCAGTCTTGTTTCTAGCCTGTTCTGTACAGTTTATTACGTAAGCCAGGAATACAACTAGTTTGTCCATGGAAATTCCTGTATTTGCTGCCTCTTGTTTTTTATTTCTTGAACTATTTTCACTTCTGTCCTGTTCTGCACTTTCTTGATTTCTTATTTTAACTGCCTCTGCGTATGTAATATTTCTTTCAACTCTGATTTGCTGTACTTCTGTTGCCTGTTTTCTTATGATGCAGCCCCCATACGCTGCTGTGTGATTCCCGCCACAATTACAACACTTGACCTGTTCATTTTCTCCACATTGTCCATATTCGTGCTCCCCTCCACACCGTCCACATCTCATCTTAGCATGACACACACTAGCTATGTGCCCATAGCGTTGGCACTTGAAACAACGTACTGGGGGTGGCACGTCAGCTCTAACATAGAATCTTAAATACCCAATCATGATTCTCTCTGGTAGGACCTCCTCTGCAAATTGCACTAGCACAGATTCGCTCTCAGTCTTTTCACCGTTCCTAAATGCCGTCATTATTTTCATCATAGTGACAGTTCCTCCTTTTATTTCTCTTTTCAGATCATCCAAATTTTCTCCTCTTGGGATTCCTGTCACGACTCCTCTTGCCCCCTTTCGTTCTCCCACTTCGATTTTTTCCTTTATTATTTTGTTGCACAGTTTTTGCAATCGCATTGCTTTGTTCTTTTGCTCTCCATTTTTGCATTTAATCAACAGACGTCCGGCCCTGAGCACCTTCGCTATCTCCACCTCTCCAATGTCCTTCTTTAATCCCTTAACCAGTTACATCAAACTAATGTCATTCATATCTTGGTTTGATTTAAATGTATAAATGATCTTATATTCACCATCACCCTTTTTGTCTTATCAACCTCTTCATCGTCTTCATGCACTCTTTTAGCACTCGACTTTCCTTCACTCCCTCCTCTCCCCTTCTTTCCTCTCTCCCCTCTAGTCCTATCCATTTCCATACTATCCTCATACATCCCGTCACTATCCCCTTCCATCTCGATCCAGTCACAAAACAGCTTATGCTCAACCGCCAAAACAGATTTAGACACTCTCGCCGCCGCCAAATTCACTCCAAATGTTTGGTAGTTCCGCGTCTTTCCTTCCGGAAGCTTCCGATCCCAGCCTGGGAGGTTTGCTAGCTGTCAGTGGGCTCCAACACCGTACCCGACGTCACTTCTGTCAACTTGTTTAGCCACACTTACTTACCATGGTTCTTTTGTGTCATCTGTATTTCAATAACAATGTCATAATCAACCATTACAAACAAAACCAACGTTATTAAAAAAATACGGTGAAACAGCACATATCTGTACACAAACATGAAAGATGTGTTCAGCAGCCTTTGATGGAAAATAAATCAATGTTTTTATTATTTTTTAATAAGTTATTTAATTCAGAATTCTAAAAATGTAAAAAAAAAATAAAAAATAAAAAATTGTTAGGTTACAGTAAGTGCTTCGTTTAAAAAATATCAACATTTAAAAAATAAATTATGGGATTGGAGTTAGTGGCGCCCCCGTGCGTCATTCATTACAATGACCGAAATGTAAAAGTGGTTGAAATTGTGGTGATACATCTTGTTCATTTTCATGTTCTTGTTCCCTTTTACTCCGAGGTAAAATATTATTTTTTATACACACATTACTAAAACGTACAAGTACTTAATTAAAGGGGAACATTCTCACAATTTCAAAAGGGTTAAAAACAATAAAAATCAATTCCCAGTGGCTGGTTGTATTTTTTGAAGTTTTTTTTATTTTTATTTTACCGGTCCCGGAATATCCCTAAAAAAGCTTTCAAGTGCCTTTTTTTCGTTCTCTGCCAAGACACTGTCCATTTCCCTGTGACATCACACAGTGCTGCCAATGTAAACAAACAATGGCGAATACCACAGCAAGATATAGCGACTTTAGCTCGTATTCATACTCGGGTTTCAGGGGCTTAAGCGATTCAACAGATTACGCATGTATTGAAACGGATGGTTGGAGTATGAAAGTATTGAAGAAGAAACTGAAGCTATTGAGCGAATAGCTATTGACGCTATTCATAGCCATAGCATGGCAGAATAGCTGCGTTAGCATCGCCGGTAAAATGTGCGGACCAAACAATCAGGACTTTCGCATCTTTTGACACTGGAGCAACTTATATCCGTCGATTGGTAAGTGTTTCTTTCGCATTAAATGTGGGTGGAAGGAAACGTAATATAGTTGCAAATGCATCTGCAAGTTATCCAGACATCTCTGTGCCATGTCTGCTTTAGCACCGCCGGTAAATAGCATGTTAGCGTCGATTAGCATAGCATGTTAGCTTCGATTAGCTGTCAGTCACGCCACAACCAAATATGTCTGATTAGCACATAAGTCAACATCAACAAAACTCACCTCTGTGGTCTTTGCGACCACTATATAACCTTCTGCACGCGCAAAATAAGTAAACCTAAAGCCGATGGCCACATAACAGCTCAATCCAGATCCCTTAAAAAATACAACAGTGATAATTTCAACCTCAAATTAGATGAGTGGGACTGGTCCCCTGTGCTCACGAGCAACCTGGTTGAGGATGCTTGGGATCGCTTCAAAACAGCGTTCCTAGCTATACTAAATGATATGGCTCCCATGAGAACAGTCAGGATCAAAGCCCGCTCCGAACCATGGATCAATCCAGACCTATTAGCTGCCATAAAAGACAGGGACAGAAAATATTTCGAATACCAAAAGTGTAAAACCGAAGTAAATAAACAACCCAATAATAATAACCTCAAATCACTCCTTTCAACGCTCAAAAAGCAATGCAATAAATTAAGAAATAAGACAAAGAACCTGACTAAATCCTTCCAAAAAAATTATATCAATGACAAAATAGAGGAAAACACAAATAAGCCACGTGAGCTTTGGAAAATTCTAAACAACCAGCTTCCTGGATGCAGCCAGAAACTTAAAACCAGACTCACCAACATCAACATCAAGGAGGGTATAATAGAGGGTAAAATAGAGGTAGCAAGCAGACTTAACACCTTTTTCACCAACATAGCCACAACTCTCGTAAACAAGCTATCCCAACATTCTGGTCGCTTTGGTGTAGAACACATTAAAGCCTTCTACAGAAAGCTAGGAGTAGTCAACAACAATTTCAAGTTAGAAATGGTCTTAGCTAACGAGGTGCTTAATAAATTGAGCGCGCTCCACCCAAACAAGGCCAACGGCCTTGACAATATCCCCTCCAGATTCCTCATGGACTCTGCCACCACCATTGCCCCAATAATCACTCATATAATAAACCTCTCAATCAAACAAGGCCAAGTACCCAAGGATTTCAAGATAGCAAGAGTAACCCCCCCTTTATAAAAAAGGAAGCATATTAGAACCTGGTAACTACCGACCTGTTTCTATTCTCAGTTCCATTTCGAAAGTAATGGAGAAAATAGTTTATGAACAGGTTGATAGATATCTTGCTACTGATAAACTAATGTACAAATTCCAATCCGGCTTCAGAACTAACCACTCCACTGACACATGCCTTCTCTATCTGACCGACCACATCAAACATGAGGTGGACGCGGGCAAATACTGCGGCATGGTCATGCTGGACATTCAGAAGGCCTTTGACACGGTTAACCACGCTACACTGTTGGATAAGCTCAGAGCAATCGGATTCGACGAAACCTCATCGAGCTGGATGCAATCTTTCTTGGAGGGGAGGAAACAGGTGGTAGAGGTGAACGGCACCATGTCCCCTCCCCTCTCAGAAAGATGTGGAGTCCCCCAAGGCAGTATACTAGGACCTTTACTGTTCCTAATATACGTAAATGACATGCCACCAGCATGCCACTGTGAATTGTTCCTGTTTGCGGATGACTCGGCCCTGCTGGTATCGGGTAAGGACAAGTCACAGGTGGAATAAAATCCTCAGTGCTGAACTCCTCAATACTTGCACCTGGCTCGCTGACAACAAGCTATCCATACACTTAGGTAAAACGGAATCCATCCTATTTGGGTCCCATAGCAAACTTAAGAAGGTCAGTGACTTCACTATAAAAGTGGGTGACATTGTTATCGCCAGGGAGGATGAGATCACCTACCTAGGTTCCATTCTAGAGGCTAATCTTTCCTGTGATAAAATGGCAACCAAGGTGATCAAAAAGGTCAACCAAAGAACGAGATTCCTCTACAGAATCTCCTCTCTGGTCAACAAAAGCACCTTGAGGATTGTAGCGGGAACTCTCATTCAACCCTTCTTCGATTACGCTTGCACCTCCTGGTACCCCAGCACCTCCAAAACCCTCAAATCTAGACTCCAAACATCCCAGAATAAGCTAGTCCGGTTTCTTTTAGACCTCCACCCCAGATCTCACCTCAATCCAACCCACTTCTCCAAAGTGGGCTGGCTCAGGGTGTAGGACAGTGTAAAACAACTTGCACTGAGCCTAGTCAATAAAATCTGCTACACCTCCTTGATACCGAAGTACATGCCAAACTACTTCCTTAATGTGAATGACCACCATAACCACAACACCAGGGGGAGCTCCACAAACCATGTTAAACCCAGATTCCGATCCAACAAAGGTCTTAACTGATTCTCCTTCTATGCCACATCAATGTGGAATGCACTCCCAACAGGTATAAAAGTAAGTGCATCTCTATATTCCTTCAAAACCGCTCTAAAACAACACCTCCAGGCAACTTCAACACTTTACTAATACCCTCCTCCATTCACATCCCATCTCCCCGGATTATAAACAACTCAAATGTACTTCTAATGTATATACTTGTTCTTATGCTATCTGAACTCACTATGTTCTCTGCTGGCTGTACATATCCTACTAAATAAGACCTCCACTGTTTCGATGTCCACATTTCTCTGTTGATGCAATTGTTGATGACTGAAGTTCTGATATCAACCAAAGCACCTCATCCCACCCCCGGATTGTAAATAATGTAAATAATTCAATGTACATACTATGATGATTAACTTGTGTGATGACTGTATTATGTTGATAGTATATATTTGAACCATGAATTGATTAATGTGGACCCCGACTTAAACAAGTTGAAAAACTTATTCGGGTGTTACCATTTGGTGGTCAATTGTACGGAATATGTACTGAACTGTGCAATCTACTAATAAAAGTATCAATCAATCGATCAATCAATCGTTGACTTTATCGTTGCAAATGCATCTGCAGGTTATCCATACATCTCTGTGCCATGTCTGTCATCGCCGGTAAAATGTGGAGACACTGCGGCACATTCAATGGGGGTCTGGCGACAGACACTTTCGCATCTTCGGGCCAGTGGTGCAACTTGAATCCCTCCCTGTTAGTGTTTTCACACCCTCCGACAACACACCGACGAGGCATGATGTCTCCAAGGTTCCAAAAAATAGTCGAAAAAATGGAAAATAACAGAGGTGAGACCCAATGTTTGCAATGTGTTGAAAATGAAAATGGCGGCTGTATTACCTCGGCGATGTAACGTTCTGCCGTCATCGCCCCCAGACCGATGAACAGAAAAGGCGTTTAATTCGCCAAAATTCACCCATTTAGAGTTCGGAAATCAGTTAAAAAAATATATGGTCTTTTTTCTGCACCATCAACGTATATATTGACGCTTACATAGGTCTGGTGATAATGTTCCCCTTTAAGATGGCGCTGCTCTTGTGGCTGATGGTGGCTGGAGCTCTGTGCTCTTGTTTCATCCTTTTCTGTTCCTGCTGTTTCCCTCTTGTGTTCATGTTGTTGTTTGTTTTTTCTGCCCTTTGGTTAAGGATCCTTTGGGACTGTGTGACAAGGGGTGGCACTTTCGTGACTTCTGTGGTGCTTTTTTGTGAACTTCTGGATCTGCCTTCCGGGATCCTTTAGGCCAGTGGTTCCCAAAGTCGGCGGTACCGCCCCCTTGGGGGCGGTGGAAAGATCTGGGGGGGCGGTGAGGAAGAAGGGGGCGGCAGTCCGAAGTCGAAGTCAGAAGTTCGAACGTTTGTTTGACGATTTGTACACAACACGTGCAGCAGGACGAGTTAGTGGATGACGCATCAGGGTCCGGTTACCACACGCCGCTCTGGCCCAGTCAGATCCGACAGCATAGACTACAAAAGCAAAAGCTCAGGTTTGTAATTTCAAGCTTGTAATGTTCAGAATCTTATATTATAATAAAAACCGCATTCTGGCGGTCAACATCATCTTGAGTTCAAGTCAACATGAAATTGGGGACTCGCCAGAACGCGACGTGTTGTGTTGTGTTGAGCTGGTTAGGGTGGTGCATTCACTGATATATATTGTTACGAATGTATATGACTTTGTACCTGTGTGTGCATGTGTGTGTGTGCATATATGCGTGTTCGCGCGTGTGTCATTGTGTGGGTGGCGAGGGTGGCGTGCCTTAGATCACGTCCGCCACCATTTTCTGTGAGTAAATGGAAGAAAATGAATACGTGAGAGGGTAAATTGCTTTTCATACCTTCAATGTTGTCATTTTTGTCTTTAAGTAGGCCTATTTATGAAATGCGATAAAATGCTGTATTTTACATGGTTTTATTTTTTTGTTCCAGAATAAAGTATGGTACAGCAAACAAAAAAGAAGTGTCGGCAATATAGTGTGGAATATCTGAAATATGGATTTGTCGCAGCACCACACAACCAACAGCAACCAATGTGTCTACTGTGTCTACTTCTTTTTAGTGAATTCACTGGGGAGCCAAGGGGGCGCCAGCCTGCAAAAGTTTGGGAACCATTGCTTTAGGCCATGGAAACCAGCTACCGGGTCTCTCAGAGTCCATTTGGAGAGACTGGAGGAGATGTGGATGAAGATACAGGGCTGTGGAGCTGGTGCTGAGCGCTGGGACGGACAGGCTTCACAGTGTCTTGGCTGAATGAGGAGGTATTGGACACCTCGGTCTCCTTGCACGCATCCTCGCTCATCCATGCGGACTGGACACCGGCCGAGAGTTGGTGGGTGGCTCTCTTGGTTGCTTTGTTGGGTCTGTCCTGTGTCTGGCTATGCTCCTCACACCCCAGAAGGTGATGGTGTGGAACACCACAAAGTTAAACTTGTATTTTTGTTTGGTTGATTGTCTATGCATTGTGCAATCGTGTGTGTGTAGATGTAGTACTCCTTTGCGTTGTGTTTTTCCCCAAAAGACGACACCCAGTCTTTCTTCCGGTTCGACCATAGTTTATTCTGGTGAAAACAATCATTGTGAGTCTCCAATCAGCCTTCTCTATACATTTTTAAACCTGCACAGAAACAAAACAAAACAAAACTTAACATATACTGGTTCACATCTGAAACATCTTCTGGACCACTTCAGAAAGCCGATTATATTTTACTTTATACATAATTTGAACAGTTGTGTTTTATACAATTTGTAATTTGTGTGACTTTACGAATCATTTGTTGGGTCTCTATAATCCATTTTATTAATAATTTTTATTACTCCCTTTCGTAATATGATGATTGTTTTGTGATTGTTTTATATGTATGTCCCTAGACCTTTATGCAATATAAAAGTAAGAGAAAATGGCTTAGTAGTTTGTGGAATGATGGTTTTGTTTTTACAAACATACATTTGTGGATAAAAAAAAAAATCCCCAATCATTGTTTTTTAAACATTTTTTACGTTTTTTTTTTCTTTTTTGACATCCTCAAAGCATATTAATATCAATCAAAGTTTGGAGTTTCAAACAAAAGTCAATATTGTACATCATCCCACTGAGATTTCCTTTGCATACATTCATAAAATAAACAGATTAATTTGTTCTCCTATCACAGAATGAACAAGTGTTGTCTTCAATTGCAAACCATCTTAAAAATGATTTTAAGTCTTCAAGCCTGGGTTATTTCTCTTAAATTAACTCCTTTGCGTTTGGAAGAATGGAAACTTTAAAGTTATGAGTATTTGTTTTTGTTGCAGAGCAAATACAGTAAAGAAGAAATAGTAAAGAATTAAAAAAACAACACAAAATGCTTTAATTAGAATAATTTTAACGAAGCCTTTATATATTTTTTTATTGTTGTGTCTATTTGCAGGTCGTACTCAATGAAGTCCTCAAATAATAAAATACTTTAAAAACTCAATAAGTGCATCAGCGACCAAATGCCTTTTTCACACAATTGCTGTTCGAATATGGATTTGTTTCTCATTTTAATATAACAACAATTCCATAGTGGAGTATTGTGTGTGATGAAGTTGTGTTTGTAAATTAGTTTCCAGTACAACAACACTTGCTGGTAGGGATGTGTACTGTTCACTTTTAATTCCATGTTTTATGTGTTATATATGTAAATATATTGTGTGTTTGTATTTTGCCAACATGGTAGAATCACATGATAGGCAGGTTGTTTAATGTTTTTCTGTCACCTTGAGGAAATGGCCTAAAGAGGAAGATGACAATATAATGTCACTTGGACAATGATGTACAGAACAGAGGAGATTTAGTTCATTGCTATTTTTGGTTTTAGGCGATTTTTTTTTTTTTTTTAATATTTTTTCACAAAACCTCTCCATTATCCAGCAATGGATTTCTGGTAGCTGGTTAAAAAGAGATGGAAGTGGATAGTGAGCTGATGTATGAGGAAGGTATGGACATGGATAGGACTAGAGGGGAGAGGAGGTCATGAAGGAAAGTCGAGTGCTAAAAGAGTAGAAAAGAGGAAAAATATTATGGTGGTGTCAGGTTCAAACACAAATGACATCTATTAAACAGACGAGAAGCAAGAAATCATGCAAAGAGAGAGTTAAATTTTGGTCAATTGAGGAGAGACGTGTTTTGAGCCGTACTCTAGTTACAGATCCAAACTATGTTCTAAAAGTCCAGCTCATGTGCTCTCTCTATTTATTTGGAAGGTCCCTGGTTACATCACTGAGGCTGTCGCTGAGGGAAGGGGGTAATCTCAACAGCTCTAGTTAGACACAATTATATAATTATACAAAAATGCAAATGTGCTGACAGTCGTGATATTGCCTTGTCTCTGTGTTGTGGCCACAACAACCCTGCTTCAACTCTGGGTCATGGCATTTTACCCTTTAAACTGACTTTTTTTTTAAGCATGGTTCATCTACACTTGAAGACTTAATTATTAGCCTCCTAAGAACTTTTGAAAATGTCTTAAACATCTGCCAAATGTTTACAATAATCATAACATTCTCGGTAGTAAAACATTCCTCAGAATCATTTTGGTACATTTTTTAGAGACCCTGAAATGCTCAGTCATGGAGCGTAAGACATTCTTTTTGAGCTTTCGGGATTCAAGAACCTGTTCTGCTGACCAATACTAGGCTTTGAGACCCCCTTGGAAAGGCCTCCTTCCACCCCTCAATAGTCACCAATAGGGAAGACCTTAGCAACATTTGAATATGTAAACCCAAAATGCATTTGTATAGGTTAAATAGCTCAGTTGGGAGAGTGTCAGATTGAAGATCTGAAGGTCCCTGGTTTGACCCCGGGTTTCAGCACAAATCCGTGAGCTCCTAAACCAATCCTACTATTAAGTCTTCTGTGGCTCTTACAATACTGAAATGGTCTCCCTGACCTGCCAAACTTGCTGGTAGACTCCTAGTATAAGTTGTTACACACCTTTCCTCCATTTTCAATTTGGACACCATTACGTGGTTTAACAGTGTATCGTTCCTTAAAAGAGTGTTTGGTCATTAACTGACACTTACATTGGGCTGTTTGAAACACAAATGTGTTTTCTTAGGGGTATTTTCTTGGAATGTATAACTTGAAACTGAGAGTAATAAAGCTGGGCTCAGTGTGCATCCAACACACCTACTGCAAAATATTAACCACAACTTTCATACAGATACACTGTCTAACAATTTATGTTTAAAGTATTGAGGTTAAACGTTTAGATGATCGCATTAACGCTCTCCCACCAGAGCTAAAGTGTATGTATGGGATTATTTTTGGATTTCATTTTTTTTTATAAAATAGGGAAAACACAATCGCTGTTAAAAAACTATTTAAATTAGGTTACAAGGACTGCTGCAGTTGGGTGAAAGAATGTATTTTGAGAAATGTAAGGAGGTTAGCATCAGGCACCTGAACCCTGGACCCTCAGATTAAAAGTTTGATGCTCTGCCGACTGAGCTACCCAAGCCCTTTTCAAAGTTGATTTGCCCATCATCTGAGAGAACAGCCATATTGTCAATCTCAGGTGAAGGTGTATTAGTCAGCATGTTCAGTGACAAGCTGGTAATTATCAAAGCTCAAGCTCGCCACCAAATCTCATTTTTTGACAGTTATGCCAGTTTTACATCCTCATCAACAAAGAAGGATTTGACCAAAAAAGAAGCTCCTCTCCCGAAGTTGCCAACTCTGAGCTGGATTTAACTTGGATGCTCCCCAGAATTTTGCCAGAAGCATTTTGCTTAAATTTTTAGTGGAGGTTAGCTGCAACAGGTAGAGCTGGTGAAGGCCCAGGCTGCAACAAATAGAAGGTCACTAGATTATAAAGTCCAACATAAGCAGTCAGTACAGCCCTGTTTTGGTAGTTAGTGTAATGTAAACTGTGTGTTCCTTTGGCGTAATATGTTTACGATAAACAAGCTGTACTACAGAAAAACTACAAAGGTCTAGTGGCGCAATGGATAACGCGTCTGACTATGGATAAGAAGATTCTAGGTTCAACTGCTGGCTAGCTTGTTGTATTTCTTTGCTCTAACTGAAGCAAAATTCAGCGCCATTTCTTCTGGAGTGTTTTTGCATTTAAAATAAATATCTACAAACAGGAACATTCATTTTTTGTCTTGTTATTATTGTGAATAGATAACTGGAAGTTGTATCTGTTGTTATACTCGGGACATTCAATCAGAATAAAGTGGGTGAGGAAAAAGGTGAACCAATACAAATCTTGCCTGGCCACGCCTTCCTCTTGTTAAAGTAAATATTGTTGGGGCTTCGTATTTGTTTGATCATGATTTTTGAAAAAAAAAAGAGTTGTCTTGTTCCTTCTGGTAAGTGGTTGAACAAGATGTGAAACCAACCAGGTACTCTGGCAAAATTTAAAATATCTATTTTATGTCGTTACAGTATTGGCCTTGATGCATCTAACACACTTAAAGCAAAAGATTAACCAAAACTTTTTCATACAGATACACTGTCTCACAATTTGTGTTTAAGGTATTGCGGTTAAACCTTCCGATGATCGCATTAACTCTCTCCCACCTGAGCTAAAGTGGATGTGAGGGATGTTTTGGGATTTCAGTTTTTCAGATGAAATAAAGAAAAAAACAATAACTGTTGAAAACTAAAGGTTACAAGGACTGCTGCAGTGGGGTAAAGGGATGTCTGTGGAGAGGTTAGCATAAACTGCCTGCACAGAGACTTGAACCCTCGACCTTCAGATTAAAAGTCTGAAGCTCTAACAACTGAGCTACCCAGGACCTGTTCAATACTGATTTGCCCAACATCTGAGAGAACAGCCATATTGTCAATCTCAGGTGAACGTGAATTAGTCAGCATGTTCAGTGACAAGCTGGGAACTGTCAAAGCTCAAGCTCGCCAATTGCTTGAACCCAAATCTCATTTTTGACGGTTAAACCAGTTTACATCATCAACAACAAAGAAGGTTTTGACCAAAAAAGAAGCTCCTCTCCCGAAGTTGCCAACTCTGAGCTGGATTTAACTTGGATGCTCCCCAGAATTTTGCCAGAAGCATTTTGCTTATTTTTTTAGTGGAGGTTAGCTCCAACAGGTAGAGCTGGTGAAGGCCCAGGCTGCAACAAATAGAAGGTCACTAGATTTTAAAGTCCAACATAAGCAGTCAGTAAAGCCCTGTTTTAGTAATAAGCCTAATGTAAACTGTGTGTTCCTTTGGCGTAAGATGTTCACGATATACAACCTGTAGTACAGTAAAACTGCTTTACTCACGGGGCTAGTGGCGCAATGGATAACGCGTCTGACTACGGATCAGAAGATTCTAGGTTCAACTCCTGGCTAGCTCATTGGTTTTCGTTAGTTGAACTGAAACAAAATTCAGTGTCTTTTTTTTACTTTTTTGCATTTAAAATAAATATTTACTCACTGGAACATGCATTTTTTAATTTAATTTATTTTGTTAATAGTTAACAGCTGTAATTGTATAGTGGTTAGTACTCTGTGTTGTGGCCTTTCCTCCAGCTGTTTGATGATGATTTTTGAAAAAAGAGGTACCTTGTTCCCTCTGGTAAGTGGTTGAACAAGATGTGAAACCAACCAGGTACTCTGGCAAAATTAAAAATATCAATTTTATGTCAGTACAGTATTGGCCTTGATGCATAATTTAATATGACTGATGTGTGCTTTGTGCTGTTACTTTAAACCTTGGTAAAATTGCATTATAAGCTCAGTCGATCGATCAATACGTTCTTTCTTTTCTTTCTTTCTTCAGTTTATTTCAAACATGAACATACAACATAATACATCAGACAATTTCATATCATTTCACATTACATCATGTCCAAAAAGGAGTAGGAAGAAGCAAAGCTTATTTAATTCTACTCATTTCCCACGTCAGAGCGTTTACAAATATATACATTCATTTACTGACCTTTTTTTTATATAGTAAAATAGTAAAATGACATCCGTGAATGGGTAATACAACAGCTTTTTACTAATTAAGTAATCAATTCAGTAAGTATTAGTATACTGAGATGAAGAATATCTTATTTCCAATAAGATTGAAAGTGTTTCTCATAATTCTTCTTCTTTGTACTTTGTAAGCACTATTAATTTGAACAACCTCTTAAACTGGATCATATCAGTATAATGTTTAACTTTTTTATTTAATCCATTCCATAATTTAATTCCAGATACTGATATGCGAAAGGTTCTAAGTGTTGTACGTGCAATCAAATGTTTTAAATTCAATTTTCCTCTAAGGTTCTATTTCTCCACTTTAGGTGGGAAGAATTGTTGTTCATTCTTTGGTAGCAAGTTATAGTTCGCTTTGTACATCATTTTAGCTGTTTGCAATTTTACCGAATCAGAGAACTTAAATATTTTTGAGTCAATAAATAAAGGGTTTGTATGTTCTCTATATCCAACATCATGTATCAGTCTAATTGATCTTTTGTGTAACACGATAAACGAGTGTAGCACACATTTGTTATTATTTTCCCATATTTCTGCACAATAACTCAGATTTGGTAACACTAACGAGCAGGAGAGAATATGAAGTGATTTTTGGCACAGCACGAATTTTGCTTTATTCATTACTGAAATGTTTTTTTCCACCGTATGTTGTATATTTTGTATATAAGATTTCCAGTTAATTTTATCATCTATTAATTCTCCCCAAAATCTGGTTTCTTTTACCCTTTCAATGTCTACTTCTGTCTATTTGTATTTGTGTCTGATGCTCTTTTTGACTGTTACCAAATAGCATTGTTTTAGTTTTACTGAGATTCAAAGATAGTCTGTTTTTGTCAAACCATTTT
Source organism: Nerophis ophidion (assembly GCF_033978795.1). Taxonomy (NCBI): domain Eukaryota; kingdom Metazoa; phylum Chordata; class Actinopteri; order Syngnathiformes; family Syngnathidae; genus Nerophis; species Nerophis ophidion. Next base: position 13,037,507 of record NC_084638.1, read on the forward strand.
TTTAATTAAAAACGTTACTAAAACGGCCTTCTTTCATCTCCGTAATATCGCTAAAATTCGCTCCATTCTGTCCACTAAAGACGCTGAGATCATTATCCATGCGTTTGTTACGTCTCGCCTCGACTACTGTAACGTATTATTTTCGGGTCTCCCCATGTCTAGCATTAAAAGATTACAGTTGGTACAAAATGTGGCTGCTAGACTTTTGACAAGAACAAGAAAGTTTGATCACATTACGCCTGTACTGGCTCACCTGCACTGGCTTCCTGTGCACTTAAGATGTGACTTTAAGGTTTTACTAATTACGTATAAAATACTACACGGTCTAGCTCCATCCTATCTTGCCGATTGTATTGTAACATATGTCCCGGCAAGAAATCTGCGTTCAAAGGACTCCGGCTCGTTAGTGATTCCCAAAGCCCAAAAAAAGTCTGCGGGCTATAGAGCGTTTTCCGTTCGGGCTCCAGTACTCTGGAATGCCCTCCCGGTAACAGTTCGAGATGCCACCTCAGTAGAAGCATTTAAGTCTCACCTTAAAACTCATCTGTATACTCTAGGCTTTAAATAGACTCCCTTTTTAGACCAGTTGATCTGCTGTTTCTTTTCTTTTTCTTCTATGTCCCACTCTCCCCTGTGGAGGGGGTCCGGTCCGATCCGGTGGCCATGTACTGCTTGCCTGTGTATTGGCTGGGGACATCTCTGCGCTGCTGATCCGCCTCCGCTTGGGATGGTTTCCTGCTGGCTCCGCTGTGAACGGGACTCTCGCTGCTGTGTTGGATCCGCTTTGGACTGGACTCTCGCGACTGTGTTGGATCCATTGTGGATTGAACTTTCACAGTATCATGTTAGACCCGCTCGACATCCATTGCTTTCCTCCTCTCTAAGGTTCTCATAGTCATTATTGTCACTGACGTCCCACTGGGTCATTATTGTCACCGATGTCCCACTGGGTGTGAGTTTTCCTTGCCCTTATGTGGGCCTACCGATGATGTCGTGGTGGTTTGTGCAGCCCTTTGAGACACTAGTGATTTAGGGCTATATAAGTAAACATTGATTGATTGATTCATTTCTTCTGTTATTATTTGTATTATCTTCTGTGTGTTCTCTCCTGAACAGAAAGCAGTTGTGTCATCTGCAAATAAAATTAACTTCAAGTCCTTTGTAACTTTACAAATGTCGTTTGTATAAAGATTACACAATCTGTATCCACAAATGTAAGTTTGTTAGAACCAAACCATCCTTCCACGAATAATTCAACCATTTTCTCTCACTTTTATAATACATAAAAGTCTGGAGACATACATATAAAACAATCACAACACAATCATCATATTACAAAAGAGATTAATAAATATTCAAATGGATTATAGAGACCCAACAAATAATTCATAAAGTCACACATTTTAAAATTGTATAAAAGACAACTGTTCAAATGATGTATAAAGTAAACAATAATATGCTTCCTGAAGTGGTCCAGAAGATGTTTCAGATGTGAACCAGTCAATATGCCATCCATCCATCCATTCCTACCGCTTATTCCCGTGGAGCGTTGGTACCTATCTCAGCTACAATCGGGTGAAAGGTGCGGTACACCCTGGACAAGTCGCCACCTAATCGCAGGGCCCAGTAAATATGTATATCATATAAAGGTGTTAATCTATGGGATTATTAACAATTACAAATAAAAATATGTAACACTTCAATATTTTAAGCACCTATAAAAAACACTACTACGAATTAGTCTAAAATTGCATCATAAATATATATATATATATATATATATATATATATATATATATATATATATGTATATATATATATATATATATATATATATACACATAAATGTTTTTTATTGTTTGTAAAATATGTCTTGTACTGTTTACTCTCACCGTTTCAGCAAAATTGTTCTATTCAATTTTTAATAACAGTACACAATGTTACATAATAATGTATGTACTTGATTGAAAGAAGCACTAATATAAAATATCTAATCTATAAATGTAGAAGCATGTTAAAAAGATGGTTTCACAAACAACAATGTCACACATGTTATATGTGCTGATGTTGCTAGAAAGTCAAAATTAAAGTCTTTACAGTTTATTTCAAATCCTGCAGTTTCATTTGCTGCTGCTGTTCTCACCAGCACACTTGTGTTTCTTACACTGGTACTTATAAGAGAATCTTTCACCACACACACTGCAACTCAACACTTTCTCTCCTGGGTGTCTTCTCATGTGTACTACAAGTGTTGATCGTTGACAAAAGCTTCTGTTGCAGATTGAACATGAATGTGATTTTTCACCAGTGTGTGTTCTTAAATTTTGAATTTCTGCAAAACCTTTACCACAGACTGAACAGGAAAAAGGTTTTTCACCAGAGTGTGTTCTCATGTGCACTTTCATAGATTCCTTCCTTGGAAAAGATGAGCCACAGATTGAACAGATAAAAGGTTTTTCACCAGTGTGTAACATTGTGTGTTTTTTCAAACTCTGATTGTGTGTTAACTTTTACCACATATCAAACAGGTAAAATGTTTTTTTCCAGTGTGTATTGGCATGTGTTGGTTTAACACATTTTTTTTTTGTAAAACCTTTACCACAGAATGAACAAGAAAAATGTTTTTCTCCTGTGTGTGTTCTCATGTGTACTTTTAAACTCTGACTGTTAGTATAACATTTACCACATTCTGAGCAGGAAAACGGGGTTTCTCCAGATTTGCGGTAGATATTTCTGCCAACAGCTGAACCCAGCGCTTCTATTGGGCTTGGTGACAACATCGCAGCTTTCCTCTTCTTTTTGTTGGGTGGCAATTGTAAGGTTCTTTACTCACAAGTACCACAGATGCACGCTGGAAACCAGTGGGTCAGGTTTGAGAGGTTTTAATATCACACATTGTTTGCAAAATCACTCTCTGATTATTGACTTTTCAGTCTCTCCAACAACCGCGCTCCTCCTCTGCTGCCCGATTACTGTTAAAAAGACGACAGATGATTGGATTAACGCGTACCACCTGCGACATCTAATCACCTGCCAGCTGCGTATCGCCATCCCGCTGTTAGAATAATTATGTATATATTATCACACTAACTTTAGAATGCTTAAAGTTTGTTACTGTACTTATTAGCTATTGTGCTCAAGTTAGACTTTTTTTCTAATCTATGCAAGGACAAAGCTTCTTGTCTGAGCGGTGGCTTCAGCCACATGATGTTATCATAGTTTTGGTTCACTGACAGCCAAGGACTTCGGAGACTTCGGCATGGATGGGATGACAGCACGCAGACGAGACAGAGACTTCAAGGATCTCAACGAAGATAAGATGACAACCCGCGGACGAACTCGGCGACAAGGCAAAATCACATTCCGTCACGTACTATGCGTCCTGGTCCTGCTTTGCGTAATATATGTGACCACTCCTTTTAGAGGCAGCTTCAGTGATGTTGACTATGGAACTCTGAATAAAAAGGAGAACGCGGCAACTGGACCTTAGAGCGTAGGGCGAGACTGTGACTAAGTGTGCAGTGCCCGCGTTCTCCTCATGAGCCCTATTTAACTCTGTGTCTGCTTGATTCCTTGCTTCTTGTCTGATTAATAGATGTCAACAGTGTTTGAACCTGACACCCGCCCATGCCACGCCCCCGTCTGAGGGTGCGCTGTCTCCAGCCACCCAGACGGGGTCGCTGATCTTCGAACCTGCAGTGTGCTAATCACAACCTCCCTCCACAATATATATAAATAAATATGATTCACTTCACTTGACTATATATATATATATATATATATATGTATATATATATATATATATATATATATATATATATATATATATATATATATATATGCATATATATATATATATATATATATGCATATATATATGCATATATATATATATATATATATATGCATATATATGTATATATATATATATGTATATGTGTATATATATATATGCATATATATATATATATATATATATATATATATATATATATATATATATATATATATATATATGCATATATATATTTGCATAGATTAATAGATGTAATGTATATATAATGCCAAAGGAAATTTAAAAATAACATGAAAACCTTTCACATTCTAAAATACATTATAAAAACGGAACAAATAAATATAAAAACAATTTTTTCTTCTCTTATGTTATTCCATCCATCCATCATCTTCCGCTTATCCGAGGTCGGGTCGCGGGGGCAGCAGCCTAAGCAGGGAAGCCCAGACTTCCCTCTCTCCAGCCACTTCGTCTATTATTGTCGTTTCAAAACATTGATAAATAATTTAATATTTTTATGAAAACAAGCTGTATGTGTTTCTTTTGAAAATTTGAAATGGACAAGCATACTTTTATTTTCAGAATAAGTAAATAATATATAATAAAATAGTTTTACCGTCTGGTTGTACTTATTTCTCTCGCGAGATCTGGAAAAGAGCTGGTTACTTGTTTCTCTCGCGAGATCTGACAACACTGCGCGCGAACCAAACACGGCGAGGATAAAGCAAGATGGCGTCTGACGGTGAAGACGTTATTGCAGTCGTCACAGTTCAGTGTTCTTAATCTGTGCCTCCATATACACATATATGTCCTTGATTAGACTCTAGTAAATAGAGTAAACATCGTTAATAACTGTTTGCATCTGCTTATATTAGTCTGAGCGCACTTTGAAGCATCTCGGGCTAGCTTAGTCTGCTAGTTAGCTTAGCTTGTTAGCTGCTAACAAAGAGAGGCGGAAGTGATCAAAACACATCGCTAAGCAGAGATCAAATGTGAGTGAAAAGTGTTGTGATTGTGTGAAAATGTGCGAAAGATCGACAGCAAAGTATGAGGAGGAACTTTGTCCAACAAAAGAGAAGAAGGAGCGACAACAACAAAAACATCAACTTGTGTTACACAGAACAGGTTTGTTTACTTCTTACTCTCACATCTTTACTAACTTTATATTTCAGTATTAACACTATTCTTGAATAGATTGTCTATAGGAAGATGAATTGTCATGTGAGGATGATGTACTGATTGTTTTACATTGTTCATAAAAACGAGACAGTTTCAGACACACAATATTTATGAGAGGTTGAAGTTCCTCTCAGTTTGTAACAATGTGTATCAACATGTTTACACAAAACTCACACAGTCACCGGGGGAATATTCCAGAGAGCAGGTTAAGTGCAAAGTGAAGTGAAGTGAAGTGAATTTTATTTATATAGCGCTTTTCTCAAGTGACTCAAAGCGCTTTACATAGTGAAACCCAATATCTAAGTTACATTTAAACCAGTGTGGGTGGCACTGGGAGCAGGTGGGTAAAGTGTCTTGCCCAAGGACACAACGGCAGTGACTAGGATGGCACAAGCGGGAATCGAACCTGCAACCCTCAAGTTGCTGGCACGGCCGCTCTACCAACCGAGCTATGCCGCCCTGAGTATGTAAAGTCCTGAGTATGTAAAGCTCGAGAGTTTTACCTCCAAAAATAAGAGCAGTAAGACAAAGTCAGAGTCAGTTACCATGGTAACTGACGCTGTAAACCTAGCCTGCTAGCTGGCAGGTTTGACAAGTTATATATGTGTGCAAAAGCTATGCTGACCTGTTATTTCCTTCATATTGGTGCAACCATTAACCTACTACAACACCTACTACATCCACCTACTCAGTGGCCTAGTGGTTAGAGTGTCCGCCCTGGGATCGGTAGGTTGTGAGTTCAAACCCCGGCCGAGTCATACCAAAGACTATAAAAACGGGACCCATCACCTCCCTCACCTTAAAAAGGATTCCCGGGCGTGGCCACCGCTGCTTCTCACTATTCCCCTCACCTCCCAGTGGGGTATCAAGGGTGATGGGTCAAATGCAGACAATAATCACGCCACACCTAGTGTGTGTGTGACAATCATAGGTACTTTAACTTTTTAACGTGGCAGTGATTGTCGAAAAAAACAAAGCCTGATCTAAAGATGACATCGTGATCTCATACCATCTCAAACCAATTGACCGTTTATTATTAAGTGATGTACGGGAGCCTGTAAAGGACTGTATTTTTACCTTTGGGGGAATGCTCGAATTATTCACTATTATACAATAATCTAATCTTAAGAGAGAGTGATCGTAGGCGGCTTATACAGTTTAACAATTTACTATACAAATAAACATACAATAACCAGACATTAATTATACATCAATCACTCTTCCCCACTCACACGCTACCTCCCCAATAGAACAACCCGCACTAAACCAATCACACAACACACACACACACAGTCCAACATGGGCCCTTTGGCTGGGCCAGAAGATTGTCAGTTGTGGTCCTGATGAACCGTAGCAAACGTAACCATAGCAACGGTTAAACAACCTGAAGATACACATTTCAGCTTTCCCATACGACGCGTATTAAATAGAAATAAGTAATAATAATAACAATAATCCTATAACAGGAATTATCTCCTGACTATAGAACTTAAAGAAACAATTACACATATTTGCAAACCTTCAGAACAAGTGAAGTGTGTTATCGTCGCTTAAATTGGTCTTTAACTAAGCACCACTATGTCTTATCTAGTTACTCAATTAATCAGAAACATTTCCTGTAGAACACTTGTTTAATAACATTTTCAATAGCCACAGCCCATTATTTCATGTACGATTTAATATTTAGCATGTACGAGTTAAAATATGTTTTGTTTGTGTCCTGTAGACATCAATCAGCTGATTGAAAACCAAGAAGAATGTCTCCCTCATCTGCAGGGGGACAGTTTCACTTTAGAGAATCCGCAGCCCTCACATTTTAAAGGGGACAAGGAGTATCCACAGCCCCCTTATTTTAAAGAGGAAGAGGAGGGAGAGGGTCCTGTAGGGCAGGAGGAGGCTGATCTCAGCAAGTTTCCACTAACTGTTGTCTCTGTGAAGACTGAAGAGCATGAAGACAAACCACCTCAGTCCTCACAGCTGCATCACAGTCCAAGTAAGCACAACATCCACATATCATCTAATACAATGTTTGTGACACATGTTCATCCGGGGGCCACATGTATGACTAAAGATGGAGATATATTTGCTTTTTAACACCACCATTTAAAAATTAATGCTCATCAATTATCAACAGTGTAATTGCTGGGGTGTAACCATGTGACCTAGAGGCCGTCCTCCTAACCTCACGTGGTCAAATGAAGGCAAACATTCAATATGGCTACAGTTTATTTACCTTTAGCTGCACATATGTCAGCATATTTCAAAGGTTTAGTGGTGAAGATAAGACATGTACACCAAACACCATTTTTTTAGTACTGGTTCCTAATTATGTCGTCCGTGAGGACCGTGAAGATTCTGGAGTAACGACACAACTACTTGCATTTTTAATTCCAGCTGACTGACGTAACTATGACACGTTGTCACCAGAGGTGGGTAGTAACGCGCTACATTTACTACGTTACATCTACTTGAGTAACTTTTGGGATAAATTGTACTTCTAAAAGTAGTTTTAATGCAACATACTTTTACTTGAGTAGATTTATAGAGAAGAAGCGCTACTTTTACTCCGCTCCATTTATCTACATTCAGCTCGTTACTCGCTACTTTTTTTTAAGCGATCTGTTAATGTTTGTTTTGGTTTTTCAAAGTAAGATCTACGCATGCCTGCGTTTCACCAATCACATGCAGTCACTGGTGACGTTGGACCAATCAAACAGAGCCAGGCGGTCACATGACCGTGATACGTAAAACCCGACTTAAACAAGTTGAAAAATTTATTGGGGTGTTACCATTTAGTGGTCAATTGTACTGAATGTGTACTGTACTGTGCAATCTACTAATAAAAGTTTCAATCAATCAATCAAAAGTGTAAAGGAAAAAAGACACTTTTTATATCAGCCGTACTTCCGGTCAAAAGCCTTAAGATTGATCGCACAGTTCCTGTCTTCACAATAAAAGTGCCGCTCCATCGCGCCTGCGCTATCAAAATAAGAGTCTCCGAAAGCCAGCGCAAACAAGCTAACAAGCAGTTTGCTGCCAATGTATTTCTTGTAAAGTGTATAAATACAAATATGGAAGCTGGACAAATAAGATGCGAAAAACCAACGAGTTTCATGTGGTATTAGACGGAAAAGAGGAACTTTTTTTCTCCTCCATTTGAAAACGAGGACCTTATCAGCACTACTGTCTGATTCCAATCAATGTTAGTCAGCAGAATCAGGTAATACACCAACTTATATTCTTGTCTCCATGAAAGATATGAATTTATATGTTAAACATGCATGTATATTTGTTAAAACACCTTTAACATGTGAACAAAAACGGCAAAATAAATAAATATAAATTACATACTGTGTATATAAATGTATGTATGTATATATATATATATATATATATATATATATATATATATATGTGTATATATATATATATGATATGTGTATGTATGTATATGTATATATGAGGTAGATCACCTCGTCATTTATTAAGTAATTGATTAACGTTGAAAAACACTTTGGGGTGTTACCATTTAGTGGTCAATTGTACGGAATATGTACTGTACTGTGCAATCTATTAATACAAGTTTCAATCAATCAATCAATCAATGAATGCCTACTGAGCCTATGGTGCTGTTAAGTTATTGTGGCTCAATGTGCCTTATTTTTTATTTTATTTTAATGTACTATTATTTAATATATATTATTGTTTTAGTTGCTTAAGAGATATTCCTGGCTCTGAATTTGCTCGTTGCTAATTTTATGTTTTTGTGTATTATTTGTTGCCGTAATCATTAAACAAACAGGTTACTCATCAGTTACTCAGTACTTGAGTAGTTTTTTCACAACTTACTTTTTACTTTTACTCAAGTAAATATTTGGGTGACTACTCCTTACTTTTACTTGAGTAATAAATCTCTAAAGTAACAGTACTCTTACTTGACTACAATTTCTGGCTACTCTACCCACCTCTGGTTGTCACATTGAGTTCAGCTGCCGCTGCTACACATTACAATCAGCTTTGAATAATGACAAATAAGGAAGCAACAAAAGTTTGATGTGTGTGTTATTGACAAGAAGATGACATAACTGCATTTCACCTTGCACTGCACACATAGTTGACTTCTATAAGACTACAAATAAACAGATGTTGATAAAAGACTTCCTTGCTCTGAGATGTTACAGAACATCATGTTGGGGGTGTTCAACCTCTTGTGCTAATAGGAATGCCTTTAAGCCGCCCTCGATATGTAGAAATATCTTGGCTTTACCCTAACACCTTTTCTTGATCAAACACTCTGAAAAACGTCTTGTAGTCCAGTGGTCCCCAACCACCGATTGGTACTGGGCCGCAAAAAAATTTTTAATAAAAAAAATAAATAAAAATAAAATAAAAAATCAAAACAAATTTTTATTTTTATTTTTATTAAATCAACATAAAAAACACAATATACACTTACAAATAGTGCACCAACCACAAAACACTCCCCTTTTCATGACAAAAACGTCCCTTTTTCATGACAAAGAAGAAAAAAGGAAAAAAAAGGTCACGCCCCGGGCCGCGGGACAAATTATTAAGCGTTGACCGGTCAGCGGATAAAAAAAGGGTGGGGACCACTGTTCTAGTCCACAGGTTTATTGGCCGTAAAAAGGGTAAAACTGAAAGCATACAAGGAGAAAGGATGCTTACATTACAGACATGCACAGACAGTCACTTACACACACAAGCATGCTACAATAAAACATGAATTATGCGGTGTGTTAAACTTAAATGGATAAATAAACGCCACAAAAGATGTAATCTAAGTTCTCTACAGCAAACTAGCTTACTATGCTAACATTCACTTCACTGTATGAATTACGAAAATTACCATGTCTGACTTTTGGCCATAAAACGTCCCAAATTACATAACAGCCAACAAATGATACGGCTCAATCAAATATTAACATACTATTCAACGATACATACCGATGATACTTTGTTTGGCATGAGATTCGAGCAGATGAACACGTTTGCAATCGTCACCGAACTAGCTTAAAGTAGACTTGAAAGGAACTCCTTGTTGTCTCCTGTTAACTTGGACATTACTGTAAACTAGGCAATGCTGCCTCCCGCTGTCTAAAGGAAGAAGTGCACCTCACTCTTGAATTCCAAAGTGAACTTAAACACTGGTTTTACATATACTATCTACATATTCAATACACAAGACAAAACAGCCTTTTTTACTTCCACAAATTACATGTAGTACCGATAAATACGGGTATCGATAAGGAATATCGATTAGGGTATTATATTGATAAATGCTTAACGATTTATTTCCATACTGAAGATACAAGCCAGATATCTTAACAAAATAATTTCAACGTTTATTTGAATTTAATTTTGGGGACGGCGTGGCGGGGTTGGGAGAGTGGCCGTGCCAGCAACCTGAGGGTTCCAGGTTCCATCCCAGCTTCTGCCATCCTAGTCACTGCCATTGTGTCGTTGGGCAAAACACTTTACCTACCTGCTCCCAGTGCCACCCACATTGGTTTAAATGTAACTTAGGTATTGGGTTTCACTATTGAAAGTGCTTTGAGTCACTAGAGAAAAGCGCTATATAAATATAATTCACTTTACTTCACATGATATGTTGTTGTTCTATTTTTTATAACTTCAAGGGGAACTGCACTTTTTGGAATCATTCACAGTCCCTATGTAAGTTAAAGTTAAGGTCCCAGCGGTAGTCACACACTTGGTGTGGTGATATTATACTCTGCATTTGACCCATCCCCAAGTTCACCCCCTGGGAGGTGAGGGCAGCGGAGGCCGCACTCGGGAATCATTTGGTGATTTAACCCCCAACCCTTGATGCTGAGTACCAAGCAAGGAGGCAATGAGTCCCGTTTTTATAGTCTTTGGTATCACTCGGTCAGGGTTTAAACTCACGACTTTCCAGTCTCAGGGCAGACACTCTAACCACAAGGCAACTGAGCAGCTCAATGGTTAATGCATCTTCAATAGAAAATAAACCTTTGCAAAAGTTAGCTAACAATTAAGTCATTGGTAGCCGCTCTATTCTGCCTATAAAGTGCTTTAAATAACATCCTAAAACCCCCTTCAACATTTTAAATACACACTGTAAGTATATATGTAATGTAGTAACATTCTTAATAACATGTCATATTTACATATCTTGCTCATTTTAAGCATACAATGTCTGCTCTCCCTGGGATGCCGACTGATGGGATGTTCATATATTCCCGTTTAGATGAAGAATTAATGATCACAAAGGATTAAAAAGGGTGGGTGCAAAAGGGCGTATTTTTGTGTCTTTCTTGCCATCTCCAGGTCTAAGTTGGATGTCAAAGTTGACCAAGTTTTCGGTTTATGTCGACAACCTTCTACTACATTAGTGAGAAGCATGATTTATAATCTAGAATTAGCTTTCACCGTCTTAGAGGCGAGAAAGCAGTTCAGTATGTTAATATAGCAGCATAAGCTAGTTACTTCTGTGATCAATGCGCCGCTAAAAGTAGGTCCTTAACGTTAGCGCTTATAATAACTATATCACTAATACTTGGTTAATATTCAGGTCACAAAATGTAAATGGAGTATTGTTGGCAGTTTTTGGATGTTTTTTTGGAGGACTTAGTGAGTCTAATAGAGGAGCTCCCATTGACTCTAATGTTAGCTGACTTTTGCTCATGTTTATTTACTAAATTAAATTCATAAAAATTAAAAACATGTGTCTTACATAAGGATTGTGAATGACAGGCCACAATTTAAAAAAGTGCAGTTTCCTTTGAATTTGTCGGATAAGTAAACAACCCTTCGAAAAAAAGAGGAAAAACAATTGAGGTTGTTTATAGATATTATCCACAATGAAGTTACAGTAAAACTAAGCACTTAAGGGAAATTACAATTATATACACATGACGTACACATATGTGTAAGAATCATGTTAACCACCAAAATAGTATCTCGTTCTTCTAAAGCCAATAACCAGTATCCTTTGGTGAGCTGACCGTATCGCCACGCTCTTAGTTAAAAGCACACCATCCCCCTGACATGACGCTTCCACGTGATGTAGAACAGTAGTACAACATTTTAAACATACACATCTGAAGAATATTAAAAAATAAAAAAATGTGGTTGGCCAAACAAAACGACTCGACGAACCAATGTTTGGTATGGGCGATATGACCTAAAATCTGTATCCTAATAACAATATATGTCACGATATATCATTTGGTATATGATTGATAATAGAATAATTTCAAAACTGGTTACAAAAGCTCCCAATTTGGCAGCTGACATAAGCAGTAACATATTGTGTCGTTTCTAATTGTATCATTTTGTTGAAACAATTATTAATAATGTACTTGTTTATTTACTGTTAATATCTGGTTACTTTCTTTAAGAAAATAATACTGGAAATTATGTAATATTTTACTGCATATTTCAGTAACTGAATTCGGAGCCTGTGTAACCTGTTTTAGAAAGGTTCTATTAGTAATTATATTTAAAATAATGTATCGCAAAATCAATTATAAACCATATTGTTCATCCATAGTAAAAAGTCCTGTCATCCTAGTTTGTTTTTTTCTTTTCCTGTGAATAATGTTGTAAAGAGCAGCGTGTTTGTGCGTCACTGAGATTTAAAGGCAGTTCATACGATAACTTGTTATTTCGAAGTACATGTAAAAGTACTGAATGCATTGTGTTTTTCTAAAACGTGTTTGTCTTCTTGTGTCCTGCAGATGTCTGTGAAGAACATCTTCTCCCTGAGCAACAGACGTGGAATTTCAGGATGGAGCCACAGCCCTCCCACATTAAAAAAGAAGAGGAACACCCACTGATCCCCCATTTTAAAGAGGAAGAGGATGACCCACAGACCACTGACATCAAAGAGGAAGAGGAGGACCCACTGAGCCCCCATTTAAAAAAAGAAGTGGAGGACCCACTGACACCCCATTTTAAAAAGGAAGCAGTTTATCAACTGAGTCCTCACATTAAAGAGGAAGAGAAGGACCCACTGACCCCTCACATTAAAGAGGAAAAGGAAAAACACCGTATCAGTCAGGAGGGAGAACATCTTGATTGGTTGGAAGAGTTCCCAGTCATTGGTGTCCCTGTGAAGAGGGAAGGTGATGAGGTCAAAGGTGAAAGTGAGGAGAAGGGAGGGGGGGAGCCTCCAAGCAGCAGCTCAACACAACACATGACAACAGAAGCTGATGGAGACCACTGTGGAGGATCACAAGCAGACAAGCTCTTAGCTCCACTATCAGATAGTGAGGACAAAACGTCACACTCTCCTGACACTGATGATGAAGACTCTAAAGATGATAAGACATGTCACACTGACAACACTCATTTCACATGTTCTCTCTGTGACGAAACTTTTAAATACCATAGTGATCTGAAAACACACATGAGAACACACACTGCAGAAAAAGCCTTTCCATGCGCAATCTGTGGTAAGGGTTTTACTCGAAGGCACTATTTGAAAACACACATGAGAATACACTTTGGAGAAAAACCTTTTTCATGTTCAATGTGCGGTAAATATTTTACACATAAGTCAAATCTGAAAGTACACATGAGAACACACACTGGAGAAAAACCTTTTTCCTGCTCAGAATGTGGTAAAAGTTTTGTACTAAATCATAGTCTAAAAGTGCATGTGAGAGCACACACTGGAGAAAAACCTTTTTCATGTTCAATCTGCGGTAAAGATTTTACTCAAAAGCCCAATTTCAAAGCACACATGAAATTACACACTGGAGAAAAAAAGTTTTCATGTTCAATCTGCGGTAAAGATTTTACTCGAAGAGACCATTTCAAAACACATATGAGGATACACACTGGAGAAAAAAATGTACCTGCTCAGAATGTGGTAAAAGATTTGTAATAAATCAAAGTTTAAAAGTACACACAAGAACACAAACTATTGAAAAACCTTTTATATGTTCAGTATGTGGTAAAAATTAAATCAAAAGACAGCAATTAAAATCACACATGAGAACACACTGGTGAAAAAACAAACTCCTGTTCGAGCTGCAACAAAAGCTTTTTTCAACTAGACACTTACAGTTCACATGAGAAGACACACAGGAGAAAGTGTTGAGTTGCAGTGTGTGTGGTGAAAGATTGTCTTCTAAGTACCAGTGTAAAAAACACAAGTGTGCTGGTGAGAACAGCAGCAGCAAATGAAACTGCAAGATTTGAAATAAACTGTCAAAACTTGAACTTTGACTTTCTAACAACATCAGCAGATATAACATGTGTGACATCATTGTTGTGTGTGTAACACAATCTTGTTAATATGATTCTAACATTTATAGATTAGACACTTCAGATTAGTGCTTTTATTTCAGTCAAGTACATGAGTTAATTTACACATTTGTGTACTTTAAAATAAACAGAACAATTTGAAAAATTGAGAATAAACAGTACATAAAATATGTTACATACAATAAACATTTTGTGTAGATATTCATAATTCACTTTTGTACTTATTCATTATAGGGTTTTTTATATGTTTTTTAAAACAATGAAGTGTTACATATTTTATTTTCTAATTTGAGATGATTCCATAGATGAAGTCCTTTATATGATATACAAACCACATTTCCATATGAGTTGGGAAACTGTGTTAGATGTAAATATAAACGGAATACAATGACTGGCAAAATCTTTTCAACCCATATTCAGTTGAATGCACTACAATGACAAGATATTTGGTGTTCAAACTCATAAACTTTATTTTTTTTTTGCAAATAATAATTAACTTTGAATTTCATGGCTGCAACAACTGCCAAAGTAGTTGGGAAAGGGCATGTGTCAGGTTCAAACACTGGTGACATCTATTAATCAGACAAGAACCAAGGAACCAAGCAGACACAGAGTTAAATAGAGCTCATGAGGAGACATGTGTTTTGGGCTGTACTCTAGTTACAGATCCGAAACAACGTTCTCAAGCACAGCCCGCGTGCCTCCTGTATTTATTAAGGAAATCCCTATTACATCATTATGACTAAGGGAAAAGGGGGGAGTGGACTCGACAAGATATGATAATACAAAATTGCAAATATGTTGACACTTGGTGCTATCGCCCAGTCTGTTCTTGTGCTGGTCCCAGAACACAAAGTTTGGCCTTGGCAGTCAGCAGGCGGTATCAGAACAGAACACTCATGGAAAAGAAAGGCAAGCAATCTCTCAGATTGCTAGCTCTGCACAAATACAGAAGAAACCCTTCAACACAAATTGACAATACTTTATAGTAACGGCCCTTAAGCATATAGTTATGATGATAATATATACATAATTATTCTAACAGCATGTTCACCACTGTGTTACATCACCTTTTCTTTTAACAACACTCAATATGTTTGGGAACTGAGGAAACTAATTTTGAAGCTTTGAAAGTGGAATTCTTTCCCATTCTTGTTATATGTAGAGCTTTAGTCGTTCAACAGTCCAGGGTCTCCGCTGTCGTATTTTATGCTTCACAATGTGCCACACATTTTCGATGGGAGACTGGTCTGGACTGCAGGTAGGCCACTCTAGTACCCGCACTTTTTTACTACGAAGCGACACTATTGTAACACGTAGCTTGGCATTTTCTTGCTGAAATGAGCAGGGGCGTCCATGATAACGTTGCTTGGACGGCAATGTATGTTGCTCCAAAACCTGTATGTACCTTTCAGCACTAATGGTGCCTTCACAGATGTGTAAGTCTTTGCGCCTAGAAAAATCCAGATGGTTCTTTTCCTCTTTGATCCGGAGGGTACAATGTCCACAGTTTCCCCAAAAAAACTGAAATGTGGACTCGTCAGACCACAGAACACTTTTCCACTTTCCATCAGTCCATCTTAGACGGCGTTTCTGGGTGTTTTTGATAAATGGCTTTCACTTTGCATAGTAGAGCTTTAACTTGCACTTACAGATGTAGCGACCAACTGTATTTAGTGACAGTGGTTTTCTGAAGTGTTCCTGAGCCCATGTGGTGAGATCCTTTCGAGATTGATGTCGGTTTTTGATACAATGCCGTCTGAGGGATCGACGGTCACGGTCACGTGGAGTGATTTCTCCTGATTCTCTGACCCTTTTGATGATATTATGGACTGTAGATGTTGAAATTCTTAAATTTCTTGCAATTGCACTTTGAGAAATGTTGTTCTTAAACAGTTTGACTATTTGTTCACGCAGTTGTGGACAAAGGGGTGACCCTCACCCCATCCTTGTTTGTGAATTACTTAACATTTCATGGAAGGTGCTTTGATACCCAATCATGGCACCCACCTGTTTCCAATTAGCTTGCACACCTGTGGGATGTTCCAAATAAGTGTTTGGTGAGCATTCCTCAACTTTATCAGTATTTATTGCCACCTTTCCCAACTTCTTAGTCGCGTGTTGCTGGCATCAAATTCTAAAGTTAATGATTATTTGCAAAAAAATAAAAATGTTTATCAGTTTGAACATCAAATATGTTGTCTTTGTAGCATATTCAACTGAATATGGGTTGAAAATGATTTGCAAATCTATTTCCCAACTCATATGGAAACGGGGATTTGTACATCATTTGAACAGTTGTGTTTTATACAAGATCATTTACTTTTAAAATGTGTGACTTTATGAATCATTTGTTGGGTCTCTAGAATCCATTCTACCAATTATCTTGATTACTCTCTTTTGTAATATGAATATTGTTTTGTGATTGTTTTATATGTATGTCCCCACATCATTATGCAATAAACAATGTATGCTTCAACTCAGTGACGTGCGGTGAGGTTTATTGCTGGTGAGGCACTGACGTAATCAGAATCAGATTTACAAATATACACTATGCGCTCTGCGCAGATTATTTGCCATTTGATTGGCAGCAGTTTACGGGTTATGTTTCATTTCTGCATTGTTTACACATACAAACTGCCGCCCAGAAAATGTGCATTTCATTAAAAACGAAACAAATATAATGTTATCGCCGTCTTACCTTATAAATGAAGTCCATGCTCCGGTCTTTCTGGATACAAATAGCCGTCACTTTCTGGTAAAAGTCCTCCTTCACTTCCTTCAGTTTTAAAAGTCTTATAAGAGTTCAACATAGTTGCCGCGATTAGCAGAGCTCCTACTCTCATCATTTCCACGAAATGTGAGCTGCTCTTTGGCGAGGAAGCAGGTCGCATTGATGACATCTTTTAAAATCTCCCGGTTCTCTTTTACCTGAGCATCGTGGACACTGATGTTGAGTCGCCGCTGTTCATCCAAAGCCAAGTCTATCCTCCTCATCCCAAACGTTTTTGGCACAATCTAGCTTTGAATATGGACGGCCGACCGCTCATGTTTGGTGAGGCTTCTTTGCAATTTCTTTAGGTCACAAAATCCCATTTGAGTCCACACAGTTCCACAGGTTGAAAAAAGAAGACAAGGAAAGCAAAAAAAGGTGGTTTCTTGCAGAACATCCACAAAGCCAGTCTTTTCACGTATACCACTCCATTTGGAAAGAGCGAGTAACTTTCTGTCCTGCTGATTGAAACAAACCATTTAGCTCCGGCAGTGGTCTTCCTTTAGTAATTATCTCCTGCTTAGCTTGAAAGTTCACTTTAGAAAACTGTTTAAGTGCGGAAATGGAGTCATCCATGTTGAAAGTCTGGGTGCACGAGACGGAAAAAATAAGTCTCTGCGACACTTACCCGCTGAGGCCCCCGTATGGCTGGGATCATAACCGCCCCGCCCCTATCGTGAGGCACAAGAACTGTTTGCCTAACCTCAGACTTTTTTCTCTGCCGTTTTGAACACTCAGCAACACACCAGACAAGAATGCGCTCTGGCCGCACGGCAGAGAGAGAAGTTTACGAGGGATTCAGAAATATCAGCGATTTCAAAGAAAAAATAATCCAAATTGGTGAAGCTACAAACCCCGTTTCCATAGGAGTTGGGAAATTGTGTTAGATGTAAATATAAACGGAATACAATGATTTGCAAATCATTTTCAACCCATATTCAATTGAATGCACTATAAAGACAAGATATTTGATGTTCAAACTCATAAACTTTATTTTTTTGAGCAAATAATAATTAACTTAGAATTTCATGGCTGCAACACGTGCCAAAGTAGTTGGGAAAGGGCATGTTCACCACTGTCCCAGTGAGCACCCGTCCTTAGTTCAACGTCGAGGTAACGTTGAAATTACGTCACGACGTCACTCAACCATATCCCGACCAAATCACAACCAACTGACCCCACCACACCACATGTTGCAAATCTGGTTTGTTTTCATCATTGGGGGACATCGTCGTTTCAATGTCGTTTCAACGTGTACAATTCAACTTGCCAACCATTCTGCGCGCATCGGCCATTTGCTCCAGTTTTCAACGAAACCGCCGCTTGATGGCAGCGTGAACTAAAAGCCAAGCTTGTGCGCATGCGTGCTGAAGTACTTCCTTTCCAATCCAGCAAGCAAGACGAAGAGTGAAGATTTGAATTTGAAATCGAACTATTTCACTGCAAAGAAAACCACCGACGTCCATAAAGATTCAGGTTTGTACCTTGAGATAATACTGGTTATTTATATCGATATAATTTTGGCCCTTTCACAAGAGGGATGCAGGAAAACGAGAAATTTATCTCATGCCGATTCTCAACGTTTATTTTGACAGTACTTGAATGTATATGTATGTATTTGCCAGCCCCTTCCCCCAGCGTATGCTAAACACATTCTCTTGTATATTTGCAGACAGCCAGGCTCTCAAAGATTGGTGGATATGACTTAAAGAGCTCTTTAAGCACCATCATAGACATGTATTTCCTCTTTCTCTACATGTATATTAAAAATAGGCGAATCTAAGACCCAAATTCTAATCTATGAGTGCTGGATCGGGAATTATAATAATGCAAAATTCCGTACATTTTGGCCTGCATGTATGACTTGCGTGTTCAATTTCAGGCTCATGACAAATTAATTAATGTCCAATCTGAACATGAAGGGGAAAGGGGGAAAAAAATAGCTTTGCCGATACGAAGCTGCTCGATTTAGTCACAGGTGAGTTTGTGTGTGTGTTTAATAATTACATTAACTTGATTGGGGTAAATCACATGCACCCTTAATTAATTTGTATTCATTTTGCCTGTTTACAGCTAGTGTCTTGGATACCCAGAAGGGGACCGAAACGATGGTCCATGATGCCATAAAAATAAACTGAAATATGCCCCTGGACGGAAGGGAGGAATAGGATGGGCATCACAGGCTAAATAAATAATAATATTGATTGACATTCTCCATTTTCTTTGTACTTAATTTTAATTTTGCATTAACAGGATTCAGCCTGGAGCTATATGTGCACTTTTTTTTTTGTCTTCAATTATATTGATATATTGGTTGATATTACGTTGATAATTGGTTGGTTGATCTTGGGTTGAAACTGAAAGTTGAATCAACGTTGAAACGTTGACATTGATTCAACGTCGGTATTTAAACGTTGATCCAACTTTCATTTTCAACCCAAATCCAACGTTATTTCAACACAGGAAAGTAACGTTGTTTCAATGTTAATTAAACGTCTCTGTGCCCACTAGGGTGTTACATCATCTTTTCTTTTAACAACACTCAATAAACGTTTGGGAACAGAGGAAAGTACTTGTTGAAGCTTTGAAAGTGGAATTATTTTCTTGTTTTATGTAGAGCTTCAGTCGTTCAACAGTCCAGGGTCTCCGTTGTCGTATTTTACACTTCATAATGCGCCACACATTTTCCATGGGAGACATGTCTGGACTGCAAGTGGGCCAGGAAAGTACCCGCACTCTTTTAATACGAAGCCACGCTGTTGTAACACGTGGCTTGGCATTGTCTTGCTGAAATAAACAGGGGCGTTCATAATAGCGTTGCGTGGATGACAACAAATGTTGCTCCAAAACCTGTATGGACCATTCAGCATTAATGGTGCCTTCACAGATGTGTAAGTTACCCATGCCTTGGCCATTAATGCACCCCCATACCATCACATAGGCTGGCTTTTGAACTTTGCGCCTCTAACAATCTGGATGGTTATTTTCCTCTTTGTTTCGGAGGACACCATGTCCACATTTTTCAAATATAAATTGAAATGTGGACTCTTCAGACCACAGAACACTTTTCCACTTTGCATCAGTCCATCTTAGATGAGATCGGGCCCAGCCAAGCCGGTGGCGTTTCTGGGTGTTGTTGATAAATGGCTTTTGCTTTGCATAGTACAGTTTTAACTTGCCCTAACGGATGTTTTTTTTTTTTGATTGATAATTTTATGTAGCGACCAACTGTAGTTACTGACAGTGGTTATATGAAATGTTCCTGAGCACATGTGGTGATATCCTTTACCCACTGATGTTGGTTTTTGATGCAGTACCGCCTGAGGGCTCAAAGTTCCATAATAACATCGCTTATGTGCAGTGATTTCTCCAGATTCTCTGAACCTTTTGATGATTTTACGGACTGTAGATGGTAAAATCCCCAAATTCCTTGCAATAGCTCGTTGAGAAATGTTGTTCTTAAAATGTTCAACAATTTGCTTACAAATTGGTGACCCTCACCCCAACCTTGTTTGTGAATTACTTAGCATTTCATGGAAGCTGCTTTTATACCCAATCATGGCACCCACCTGTTCCCAATTAGCCTGCACACCTGTGGGATGTTCTAAATAAGTGTTTGATGAGCATTCCTCAACTTTATCAGTAATTATTGCCACCTTTCCCAACTTCTTTGTCACATGTTACTGGCATCAAATTCTAAAGTTATTATTTGCAAAAAAAAAAGTTTATCAGTTTGAACATCAAATATCTTGTCACTGTAGCATATTCAACTGAATATGGGTTGAAAAGGATTTGCAAATCATTGTATCCCGTTTATATTTACATCCAACACAATTTCCCAACTCATATAGAAACGGGGCTTGTAAATGAAAATTAAAAACTAACAATTATAATTATTTTATCCATCCATCCATCCATCCAACCATCATCTTCCGCTTATCCGAGGTCGGGTCGCGGGGGCAGCAGCCTAAGCAGGGAAGCCCAGACTTCCCTATCTCCAGCCACTTCGTCTAGCTCTTCCCGGGGGATCCCGAGGCATTCCCAGGCCAGCCGGGAGACATAGTCTTCCCAACGTGTCCTGGGTCTTCCCCGTGGCCTCCTACCAGCTGGACGTGCCCTAAACACATCCCTAGGGAGGCGTTCGGGTGGCATCCTGACCAGATGCCCGAACCACTTCATCTGGCTCCTCTCGATGTGGAGGAGCAGCGGCTTTACGTTGAGCTCCTCCCGGATGGCAGAGCTTCTCACCCTATCTCTAAGGGAGAGCCCTGCCACCCGGCGGAGGAAACTCATTTCGGCCGCTTGTACCCGTGATCTTATCCTTTCGGTCATGACCCAAAGCTCATGACCATAGGTGAGGATGGGAACGTAGATCGACCGGTAAATTGAGAGCTTTGCCTTCCGGCTCAGCTCCTTCTTCACCACAACGGATCGATACAACGTCCGCATTACTGAAGACGCCGCACCGATCCGCCTGTCGATCTCACGATCCACTCTTCCCCCACTCGTGAACAAGACTCCTAGGTACTTGAACTCCTCCACTTGGGGCAGGGTCTCCTCCCCAACCCGGAGATGGCACTCCACCCTTTTCCGGGCGAGAACCATGGACTCGGACTTGGAGGTGCTGATTCTCATTCCGGTCGCTTCACACTCGGCTGCGAACCGATCCAGTGAGAGCTGAAGATCCCGGCCAGATGAAGCCATCAGGACTACATCATCTGCAAAAAGCAGAGACCTAATTCCGTGGCCACCAAACCGGAACCCCTCAACGCCTTGGCTGCACCTAGAAATTCTGTCCATAAAAGTTATGAACAGAATCGGTGACAAAGGACAGCCTTGGCGGAGTCCAACCCTCACTGGAAACGTGTCCGACTTACTGCCAGCAATGCGGACCAAGCTCTGACACTGATCATACAGGGAGCGGACTGCCACAATAAGACAGTCCGATACCCCATACTCTCTGAGCACCCCGCTCTGGAGCCAGGCCCGGAGTTGGGGCACGATGGCGAGCGCCTGGTGGCCGGGCCTGTCCCCATGGGGCCCGGCCGGGCACAGCCCGAAGACGCACCGTGGATCATCCCTCCAATGGGCTCACCACTCATAGGAGGGGCCATAGAGGTCGGGTGCATTGTGAGCTGGGCGGCAGCCGAAGGCAGGGCACTTGGCGGTCCGATCCTCGACTACAGAAGCTAGCTCTTGGGACGTGGAACGTCACCTCACTGGGGGCGAAGGAGCCTGAGCTAGTGCGCGAGGTAGAGAAGTTCCGGCTGGATATAGTCGGACTCACCTCGACGCACAGCAAGGGTTCTGGAACCAGTTCTCTCGAGAGGGACTGGACCCTCTTCCACTCCGGCGTTGCCGGCAGTGAGAGGCGACGGGCTGGGGTGGCAATTCTCGTTGCCCCCCGGCTCAAAGCCTGCACGTTTGAGTTCAACCCAGTGGACGAGAGGGTAGCTTCCCTTCGCCTTCGGGTGGGGGGACGGGTCCTGACTGTTGTTTGTGCTTACGCACCAAACAGCAGTTCAGAATACCCACCCTTTTTGGGTACACTCGAGGGAGTACTGGAAAGTGCTCCTCCGGGTGATTCCCTTGTCCTACTGGGAGACTTCAACGCTCATGTTGGCAACGACAGTGAAACCTGGAGAGGCGTGATTGGGAAGAATGGTCGCCCGGATCTAAACCCGAGTGGTGTTTTGTTATTGGACTTTTGTGCTCGTCACGGATTGTCCATAACAAACACCATGTTCAAACATAAGGGTGTCCATATGTGCACTTGGCACCAGGACACCCTAGGCCGCAGTTCCATGATCGACTTTGTAGTGGTGTCATCGGATTTGCGGCCTTATGTTTTGGACACTCGGGTGAAGAGAGGGGCGGAGCTTTCTACCGATCACCACCTGGTGGTGAGTTGGCTGCGATGGTGGGGGAGGATGCCGGACAGACCTGGCAGGCCCAAGCGCATTGTGAGGGTCTGCTGGGAACGTCTGGCAGAGTCTCCTGTCAGAGAGAGTTTCAATTCACACCTCCGGGAGAACTTTGAACATGTCACGAGGGAGGTGCGGGACATTGAGTCCGAGTGGACCATGTTCCGAACCTCTATTGTCGAGGCGGCTGATTGGAGCTGTGGCCGCAAGGTTGTTGGTGCCTGTCGTGGCGGTAATCCCAGAACCCGTTGGTGGACACCAGCAGTGAGGGATGCCGTCAAGCTGAAGAAGGAGTCCTATCGGGTTCTTTTGGCTCATAGGACTCCGGAGGCAGTGGACGGGTACCGACGGGCCAAGCGGTGTGCAGCTTTAGCGGTCGCGGAGGCAAAAACTCGGACATGGGAAGAGTTCGGGGAAGCCATGGAAAACGACTTCCGGACGGCTTCGAAGCGATTCTGGACCACCATACGGCGCCTCAGGAAGGGGAAGCAGTGCACTATCAACACCGTGTATGGTGCGGATGGTGTTCTGCTGACTTCGACTGCGGATGTTGTGGATCGGTGAAGGGAATACTTCGAAGACCTCCTCAATCCCACCAACACGTCTTCCTATGAGGAAGCAGTGCCTGGGGAATCTGTAGGGGACTCTCCTATTTCTGGGGCCGAGGTCGCTGAGGTAGTTAAAAAGCTCCTCGGCGGCAAGGCCCGGGGGTGGATGAGATCCGCCCGGAGTTTCTTAAGGCTCTGGATGCTGTGGGGCTTTGTTGGTTGACAAGACTCTGCAACATCGCGTGGACATCGGGGGCGGTACCTCTGGATTGGCAGACCGGGGTGGTGGTCCCTCTCTTTAAGAAGGGGGACCGGAGGGTGTGTTCCAACTATCGTGGGATCACACTCCTCAGCCTTCCCGGTAAGGTTTATTCAGGTGTACTGGAGAGGAGGCTTCGCCGGATAGTCGAACCTCGGATTCAGGAGGAACAGTGTGGTTTTCGTCCTGGTCGTGGAACTGTGGACCAGCTCTATACTCTTGGCAGGGTTCTTGAGGGTGCATGGGAGTTTGCCCAACCAGTCTACATGTGCTTTGTGGACTTGGAGAAGGCATTCGACCGTGTCCCTCGGGAAGTCCTGTGGGGAGTGCTCAGAGAGTAATTATTTTATCATTATATATTTAATTTTTTTGCATGATCACAGGAGAGGCCCTGCTTCTCCTGACCGCACGTCACTGCTTCAACTAAAGTTGGGTACAATAATTGTAGTCAATTTTTGTACGTATATATTTTATTTTATTCAGTACTGCACTCCATTTTTTTTAATGTTTTCTTTATAATATTTATATGTAGTGTCTAGCTTACTTCATCGTCTATATTAAACCCTTATAAATGTAATTACGTGTATTTTTTTCATTTCAATATTTTCCATCATAATTTGTGTTTTACATTTTTGCAATCTCCAAATATGATATATTTAGTTTTATTGAAGTTTTAGTGACAGTTTATTGATGTGCAGACATCTTTTTATGGTCAAGTTCTCTCTGGATAAAAAAAGATGAGAGTTAAATCAAGCGGTAATGAAGGTGAATAATGGAAGATTATTATATACATAATTATACATAGTTACACTCAGTAGTGACAATTAAAGACACTTTCATCCTGTTCATTTGACCATAGAAAAAGAGTAAAGTGTAATATTCTAAACAATAGAAGAATATTAATATCAGCAGTCAATATTCCAACATTGTGAAGCTGAGCTATGGTAAAAAAAAACATATTCAGCTTTAAAGGCTTTATGAGAGTGATGTAATTATCAGAATCAGAAATACTTTATTAATCCCCGAGGGGAAATTAAAATTTCCAGCACTGTTTTAAACATGTGAATATTCAATGTAACAATATAGAGAGTACGAGGAGGAACTTTTTCCAACTAAAAGGAAAAGGAGGGACAACATTAACTACTGGACGCTGTTTTCAAGAAACAACAAGTTGTGTTACACAGAACAGGTTTTTCTACTTCTTACTCTCACATCTTTGCTAACTTTATATTAATTTATTACCACCATTCTTAAATATGTTTTACGTAAGAATGTGGGTGTTGTTGAGAAGATGATGCAGGTGTTCTGTCAAATGTAATACCAGTAAAAATGCGTTACTTATTCTAGTCTGTTTGTAAAATAAATTGTTTTCCTAAATTATATTCTCCTTACTTTATCCAGACAGTAATTAGGACCAAGGACCCTGGGAGGAATTTGCCCTTTAAAAGGGGAACCCATTTACTGTGGCAGGACAGTATCAACATGAATTGATCACATTTGTATAATCGGCTATGAGGCATTTTATTATCATTGTACAGCCCTTACCTTTGGGCCGATACTGAGGGCGACTGTGTTGACCAGTTTAATGCGTGCAAATGATTGAATGTCCAGTACTGTAGAAATGTGTTTGGATATGACAATCCCTTTATTCCAAGCTATCAAAATGAAATGAAATGTAGGTTCTAGAAAATTATGTATGCTGACCTTGAATGGCACATTGTCACAGCAGCGAGACCTGACCACACACCACACGGTCGAAAACTGTTTGTCCTCCATGCAATTGCCGCCTGAATGTTCACAACTGAACCCAATTTAAGGAGGCTACCATGGCAACCGCACCACAGCAACAGTCCCATCCCTGTCCACACTTCCTGGTTCTCAAGAGGAAGTGGGCGGAGCAATCTGCCAAAAGGGAAATTCAGCAGAACTGAGGACAGCAATCAATTAGAGAAAACAAAATAAAAACAATTTAAACAAATAAGGAAATTTGGCTCCAACATATCCCTTTAATTCCTGTCAGTTTGCTATTAAACTTCTGGCATTCCACTGAACAATCAACATGGCGTTGGATTGTGGTCACATGACTCCGTTTCGTCTCCTCTCTGTAGTTCACCTTGCACCTGTTCCCAAGATAGTTCTTTTACATTTAAAAACTTTGCTGCTGCTTTGAAGATTATTTTGATCTTCTCACTCTTATTTCTTGCCTGTTCTGTACATTTTATTACGTATGTCTTCTTTCTATTTCCAGCAGACTAGTAGAACATCTTAAGTCTATTGCTGCCCTCCACAGGTTATTAACAGAATATCCTCCTCCTTCTGTACTATGGCCCACACTACAGACTTGGACACAAACAGGACAGAAAGTAAAAAGCAGCTATAAGGACGTCAAAACAAAATGTATGCATTCTTTCTAACGGCCGCAGGGTGGCAGCAGAGGCTCCATGTATTACCTGAAGAAACATTTGACTTCTGACCTTTTCACATTATTTATCTCATCTTTACTGCTGGAGTTCAGTTCACTGAGGATGTAAGCTCCATTTTGGTATTTTAATTATCTTTAAATATTCATAAACAGTCTTAGAACAAACCATTATTATTATTTTTGCCTCATTTTATTCACTCTCTACTAATTAAAACTATTCTAGCATGAAAACATTCAGGATGTTCATACAAACAATATTACACATTCCCCAAACGTACCACTTTTTTATGGTATTAATATCATACATTATCACATTGAATATTCACAGATTTATAACAGTGCTGATCATTTTTATTTCCCCTCCGGGATTAGTAAAGTATTTCTGATTCTGATAATGAAGATGGCGGCGCCCGGAAGGGCTGCGACCTCGAGGAGCTCCTGCTAAATATGGAACATTTGGCAGAAATACCGGACGATTCTACAAACTTTATGGCTGGCTCACATCGTGGTCACTCCGTGATCACGTACGACCGCCAGACACTTCTGGATGTGGACATATCGGGCCGTTTTGGACTGATAGACGCGTGCTTGCTAGACCTGCTAACTAGCACGGGAATACTTCGACGGCTACATCCAGCGGCCTGTGAAGCAGGGGAGTATAGTAGCAGCGGGGGCCGTCTACGGAGCAGACGACAGCGGTGTGATCGGAAACGCGGATGCCGAGCGGGGCTAAAAACAAAGCAGAAGGCTAATCCCCACAGAACACCACTTCCCTCCATCCTGAAGCCGGATTTAAATGGAAGATGCGAGACTACTGGTCTGGGTAAGGAGTCAGTTAAATTAGAACAAGTTTTTTCTGCTTTGAGTGTTTCAGAGTTGGACATGTGTTTTACTGAGGTGGCTAACTATGATGTGTGCAGTTTATCAAAGCAACAGACAAACAATCGGAAAATTCCCGTCGTATCAATTCCTAGATATGGTCGTAATTATACTAAATGCACTGGGCATAATAAACACAACATTATTAATATTGCTACTACGGATAATTTGATCAAACATTCCCTAAAACAGCCCACTTTCTATAATATAGGTTTTTTAAACATAAGATCATTGTCTCCCAAAACGTTGTTAGTTAATGATATCATCAGAGACAACAATCTTAACGTCATCGGTCTCAGCGAAACCAAACGACTTTTTTGCGCTAAACGAGGCATGTCCTCCTAACTTTACACATGCGCATATTTCCCGTCCTCTTAAAAGGGGTGGGGGGGTTGCACTAATATACAACGAAAACTTTAACCTTAGTCCTAACATAAATAATAAATATAAATCGTTTGAGGTGCTTACTATGAGGTCTGTCACACCGCTGCCTCTACACCTGGCTGTTATCTACCGCCCCCCAGGGCCCTATTCAGACTTTATCAATGAATTCTCAGAGTTTGTTGCTGATCTAGTGACACACGCCGATAATATAATCATAATGGGGGACTTTAATATCCATATGAATACCCCATCGGACCCACCGTGCATAGCGCTCCAGACTATAATTGATAGCTGTGGTCTCACACAA
Organism: Nerophis ophidion; assembly: GCF_033978795.1. Lineage (NCBI taxonomy): Eukaryota > Metazoa > Chordata > Actinopteri > Syngnathiformes > Syngnathidae > Nerophis > Nerophis ophidion. The sequence continues at coordinate 13,065,248 of NC_084638.1, forward strand.
ATAATAAATGAACCCACGCATTGCAACGGTAATACGATAGACCTAGTGCTTGTCAGGGGTATCACCGTTTCCAAAGTTACGATACTCCCGTATACTAAAGTATTGTCCGATCATTACCTTTATAAAATTCGAGGTTCAGACGCATGTTCGGCAAACTAATAATAACAATAACTGCTACTTTGTCTTGTTATATTCTTATTTTACTGTTATATTGTTATTCCCATTGTTTTTATTTTTTTTGTAAAATTTCTCTATTTTGTTTCCCCATTATTTACTTTTTACTTTTTTTTTTTTTTTTTTTTTAATTGATCTTAACTCTGTACACTGCTGCTGGAATTAAAATTTTCCTGAAGGAACTCTCCTGAAGGAATCAATAAAGTACTATCTATCTATCTATCCATCTATCTATCTATCTATCTATCTATCTATCTATCTATCTATCTATCTATCTATCTATCTATCTATCTATCTATCTATCTATCTATCTATCTATCCATAGCAGCCGCAACATTAATACGGCCACAACGACAACTCTTGCTGACCTACTGCCCTCGGTAATGGCACCATTCCCAAAGTATGTGGGCTCTATTGATAACCTCACTAACAACTTTAACGACGCCCTGCGCGAAACCTTTGATAACATAGCACCGCTAAAGTTAAAAAAGGCTCCAAAAAAGCGTACCCCGTGGTTTACAGAAGAAACTAGAGCTCAGAAATTATTATGTAGAAAGCTGGAACGCAAATGGCGCACGACTAAACTTGAGGTGCACCATCAAGCATGGAGTGATGGTTTAATAACTTATAAACGCATGCTTACCTTAGCTAAAGCTAAATATTACTCAAATCTCATCCACCGTAATAAAAACGATCCTAAATTTTTGTTTAGTACGGTAGCATCGCTATCCCAACAAGGGACTCCTTCCAGTAGCTCCACCCATTCAGCTGATGACTTTATGCAATTATTTAGTAAGAAAATTAAAGTCATTAGAAAGGAGATTAAAGACAATGCGTCCCAGCTACAACTGGGTTCTATTAACACTGACACGATTGTATATACGGCGGATACTGCCCTCCAAAATAGTTTCTCTTGTTTTGAGGAAATAACATTAGAGGAATTGTTACAACGTGTAAATGGAATAAAACAAACAACATGTTTACTTGACCCTCTTCCTGGGAAACTTATCAAGGAGCTTTTTGTATTATTAGGTCCATCAGTGCTAAATATTATGAACTTATCACTTTCCTCGGGCACTGTTCCCCTAGCATTCAAAAAAGCGGTTATTCATCCTCTTCTTAAAAGACCTAACCTCGATCCTGACCTCATGGTAAACTACCGACCGGTGTCTCACCTTCCCTTTATTTCAAAAATCCTCGAAAAAATTGTTGCGGAGCAGTTAAATGAACACTAAGCGTCTAACAATCTATGTGAAACCTTTCAATCCGGTTTCAGGGCAAATCACTCCACGGAGACAGCCCTCGCAAAAATGACTAATGATCTATTGCTAACGATGGATTCTGATGCGTCATCTATGTTGCTGCTCCTCGATCTTAGCGCTGCTTTCGATACCGTCGATCATAATATTTTATTAGAACATATCAAAACACGAATTGGTATGTCAGACTTAGCCCTGTCTTGGTTTAACTCTTATCTTACTGATAGGATGCAGTGTGTCTCCCATAACAATGTGACCTCGGACTACGTTAAGGTAACGTGTGGAGTTCCCCAGGGTTCGGTCCTTGGCCCTGCACTCTTCAGCATCTACGTGCTGCCGTTAGGTGACATCATACGCAAATACGGTATTAGCTTTCACTGTTATGCTGATGACACCGAACTCTACATGCCCCTAAAGCTGACCAACACGCCGGATTGTAGTCAGCTGGAGGCGTGTCTTAATGAAATTAAACAATGGATGTCCGCTAACTTTTTGCAACTCAACGCCAAAAAACAGAAATGCTGATTATCGGTCCTGCTAGACACCGAACTCTATTTAATGATACAACTCTAACATTTGACAACCGAACAATTAAACAAGGCGACACGGTAAAGAATCTGGGTGTTATCTTCGACCCAACTCTGTCCTTTGAGTCACACATTAAAAGCGTTACTAAAACGGCCTTCTTTCATCTCCGTAATATCGCTAAAATTCGCTCCATTCTGTCCACTAAAGACGCTGAGATCATTATCCATGCGTTTGTTACGTCTCGTCTCGATTACTGTAACGTATTATTTTCGGGTCTCCCCATGTCTAGCATTAAAAGATTACAGTTGGTACAAAATGCGGCTGCTAGACTTTTGACAAGAACAAGAAAGTTTGATCACATTACGCCTGTACTGGCTCACCTGCACTGGCTTCCTGTGCACTTAAGATGTGACTTTAAGATTTTACTACTTACGTATAAAATACTACACGGTCTAGCTCCATCCTATCTTGCCGATTGTATTGTACCATATGTCCCGGCAAGAAATTTGCGTTCAAAGGACTCCCGCTTATTAGTGATTCCCAAAGTCCCAAAAAAGTCTGCGGGCTTTAGAGCTTTTTCATTTCGGGCTCCAGTACTCTGGAATGCCCTACCGGTAACAGTTCGAGATGCCACCTCAGTAGAAGCATTTAAGTCTCACCTTAAAACTCATTTGTATACTCTAGCCTTTAAATAGACTCCCTTTTTAGACCAGTTGATCTGCCGTTTCTGTTCTTTTTCTTCTATGTCCCACTCTCCCTTGTGGAGGGGGTCCGTTCCGATCCGGTGGCCATGTACTGCTCGCCTGTGTATCGGCTGGGGACATCTCTGCGCTGCTGATCCGCCTCCGCTTGGGATGGTTTCCTGCTGGCTCCGCTGTGAACGGGACTCTCGCTGCTGTGTTGGATCCGCTTTGGACTGGACTCTCGCGACTGTGTTGGATCCATTATGGATTGAACTTTCACAGTATTATGTTAGACCCGCTCGACATCCATTGCTTTCCTCCTCTCAAAGGTTCTCATAGGCATTATTGTCACCAATGTCCCACTGGGTGTGAGTTTTCCTTGCCCTTATGTGGGCCTACCGAGGATGTTGTAGTGGTTTGTGCAGCCCTTTGAGACACTAGTGATTTAGGGCTATGTAAGTAAACATTGATTGATTGATTGTTCGTTCTGTGATAGGGAAACAAAATAAACAGTTTATTTTATGAATGTATGCAAAGCAAACTCTGTGAGATGTTGTACAATATTGGCCTTTGCCTGACACTCCAAACTTTGATTGACATTGATATTGTTTTGGGGATGTTTAAAAAGTTAAAAGAAAAGGCAAAAAATGTTTAAAACACGAGGATTTTTTTTTTAATCCACAAATGTAAATTTGTAAAAACAAAAGAAACCCAACAGATGATTCATAAAATCACACGTTTAAATTGTATAAAAGACAACTGTTCAAATGATGTATAAAGTAAATAATCATATGCTCCCTGAAGTGGTCCAGAGGATGTTTCAGATGTGAACCAGCAAATATGTATATCATATAAAGGTGCTAATCTATGGGATTATTAACAATTACATATGAAAATATGTAACACTTCAGTAAATTCAAAAACCTATTAAAAATAACTATTATGAATAAGTCTACAATTGTATTATGAATCTACAAAACCCAAAACCAGTGAATTTGGCACATTGTTTGAATGGTAAATAAAACAGAATACAATGATTTGCAAATCCTTTTCAATTCATATTCATTTAAATAGACTGCAAAGACAAGATATTTAATGTTCGAACTGAGAAAGGTACACATTTTTTTCGCAAATAATCATTAACTAGAATTTAATGGCAGCAACACATTGCAAACAAGTTGTCACAGAGGTATTTTTACCACTGTGTTACATGGCCTTTCCTTTTAACGACACTCAGTAAACAATTGGGAACTGAGGAGACACATTTTTTAAGCTTTTCAAGTGGAATTCTTTCCTAATTTTGCTTGATGTACAGTTGGGTTGTTCTGGGGTCTCCATTGTAAAATGTAAATGGGTTATATTTGTATAGCGCTTTTCTACTTTCAAGGTACTGAAAGCCCTTTGACACTATTTCTACATCCAACCATTCACCCACTGATGACAGGAGCTACCATGCTAGGCCCAAACCATCACCCATCAGGAGAAAGTGTAAAGTGTTTTGCTCAAGGACACAACAGACATGACTAGGATGCCAGAAGCCTATTGAACCGGGAACGCTCAGGTTACTGGCACGGCCGCTATACTGTCCAGCTCTATAGTGGACTTCAACGTTTTCTAGGCCGAGGACCCCCCACCCCCACCTGTAAAAAATGGTGTTTTAAATTAAACGTGTACCTTATTATGCAATACTAAGATATTCAAATAATACAATAAAGAGTATTGTGGTATTTTAGGCTTCATAATGCACCAACCTTTTTCAATGGGAGACAAGTCTGGACTACAGGCAGGCCAGTCTAGTACCCACACTCTTTTACTACGAAGCTAGGCTGTTTAACATGTGCAGAATGTGGCTTGGTATTGTCTTGCTGAAATAAGCAGGGGCGTCCACGAGAATGACGTTGCTTGGATGGCACCATATGTTGCTCCAAAACCTGTATGTACCTTTCAGCATTAATGTTGCCTTCACAGATGTGTAAGTTACCCATGCTTTGGGTAAATAAATGGTAAATGGTTGTACTTGTATAGTGCTTTTCTACCCCTTTTTAAGGAGCCCAAAGCGCTTTGACAGTATTTCCACATTCACCCGTTCACACACACTGATGGCGGGAGCTGCTATGTAAGGCGCTAAACAGGACCCATCGGGAGCAAGGGTGAGGTGTCTTGCCCAAGAACACAACGGGCGTGACTTGGATGGTCGAAGGTGGGGATTGAACCAGTTACCCTCAGATTGCTGGCACGGCCACTCTCCCAACTTCGCCATGCCATCCCCCATTATGTGCATTAATACACCCCCATACCATCACAGATGCTGGCTTTTGAACCTTGCGCCTACAACAATCTGGATGTTTATTTTCCTCTTTGGTCCGGAGGGCACAACGTCCAGTTTCCAAAAACAATTTGAAATGTGGACTCTTCCACTTTGCATCAGTCCATCTTAGATGAGCTTGGGCCCTGCAAAGCCGGCGGCGTTTCTGGGTGTTGTTGATAAATGTCTTTGCATGTACTCGGGTTAAAAAAAAAACCTAATACAAAATAACTGATCTATAAATGTAGAAGCATATTAAAATATTGTTACACAAACAACAATGTCACAAATGTTTTATGGGTTGATGTTCTTACAAAGTCAAAACAATTTTTTTTCAAATCAAGTTTGTTTCAAATCCTGCAGTTTCATTTGCTGCTGCTGTTCTCACCAGCACACTTGTGTTTCTTACACTGGTACTTAGAGAATCTTTCACCACACACACTGCAACTAAACTCTTTCTCTCCTGTGTGTGTTCTCATATGTGCTCTAAGGGTTGATCGTTCACAAAAGCTTCTGTTGCAGATTGAACAGGAATGTGATTTTTCACCAGTGTGTGTTCTCGCGTGTTTTTTCAAATGTTGACTTTCTGCAAAACCTTTACCACAGACTGAACAGGAAAAAGGCTTTTCACCAGTGTGTGTTCTCATGTGCACTTTCAAATATTCCTTCCCCCTAAAAGATGAGCCACATATTGAGCAGATAAAAGGTTTTTCACCAGTGTGCAACATTGTGTGTTTTTTTTAAACTCTGTGTGTAAAACTTTTACCGCATATCGAACAGGTAAAATGTTTTTCTCCAGTGTGTATTGGCATGTGTTCGTTTACCATATTTTTTTGTGTAAAACCTTTACCACAGAATGAACAAGAAAAAGGTTTTTCTCCAGTGTGTATTGTCATGTGTACTTTCAAACTCTGACTTACTGTAAAACATTTACCACATTCTGAGCAGGAAAACGGTTTTTCTCCAGTGTGTGTTCTCATGTGTATTTTCAAACTGACTGTTAGTAAAACATTTACCACATTCTGAGCAGGAAAACGGTTTATCTCCAGTGTGTGTTCTCATGTGTATTTTCAGATAAGAACGGGAATGAAAGAATTTGTCACAGTGAGAACACTTGAAGTGAGTGTTGTCGGTGTGACATGTCTTATCATCTTTAGAGTCTTCATCATCAGTGTCAGGAGAATGTGACGTTGTGTCCTCACTATCTGATAGTGGAGCTAAGAGCTTGTCTGCTTGTGATCCTCCACAGTGGTCTCCATCAGCTTCTGTTGTCATGTGTTGTGTTGAGCTGCTGCTTGGAGGCTCCGCCTCGCCCTTCTCCTCACTTTCACCTTTGACCTCATCACCTTTACTCTTCACAGGGACACCAATCACTGGGAACTCCACCAGTCCTTTAAGAGGCTCTCCCTCCTGACTGATGTTGTATTCCACCTCTTTCTCTTTAATGTGGGGCGTCAGTGAGTCTTCCTCTTACTTTTTACAGGGAAGGGTCTGTGTCAAAGAGAAAAAGGAGACGCCAAAGGGTCCGTGACACCTGGTCTTCTTTGATGGATCCTCCTTCACCATCCTGTAGCTACACTCCTGTTTTTCAGGCAGAAGTTGTTTTTCACAGACATCTGCAGGACATAAAATGACAAACATGCTTGAGAAATGTCCAGATTCAGTCAGTAAGTTCACATGAACTTAAAAAAACAAGTTATTATATGAATTGGCCTGAAAACAAACACACTGCTCTTTACAACATTGTTCACAGGAAAATAAGAGGGATGGACAATATGGCCTAAAATCTATATTGCGATAAATTCCTTGCTGCCTGTGTGCAAGTGGGATAGGCTCCAGCGCCCACTGTGATTTTAATGTCAGTTACTGATGTATAAAGTTGGATAAAAGATTAGGTCGTTTAGAGTGTATATCTGTACTCTGTATTGTTGTCTCTGCTATGGCGCCATCTTGTGCTTTGGTTTGAAAGTGTATTTCCTTTTGCTTCGTGCCTTGAACCCAAAGTAAGGTTTCATCATTAATCTCGCCAAGCAACGCTTTTAAGTGTAACAGGGATTTCCACTAGATCTGGAACGGCGGCGCCATGGCAACAGACTCGTTCCGTTTTTTTTTTATTTTAAGTCAATGTGTCAGTTTCCAAAACCTGGCTTCTATATTTAGTGGTCGACACAACAAGGTGGTTCAATAGAGCTAAAATCTGCTCGTGTGGGACAGAAAGTCATGCATAAACACAAAATAAATGATCTAGTTTACTTTCAGAGTAAAATATTCTGTTTAAGGTGGAGGGTATTTTACATTTTGAAAAGTCCTAATGAACATGAAGTCAACTTGTCTAAAGGTTTTCAGACCTAATTTCACCCCCCTTGACATAAATGGACAAAGGCATGATGATTCCAAAAGCCCCAAAATAAAATAATTATACAAAAGGCATATCCCGGGCAGCTATATGAGGGCCTGTACTTCAGCGTTGTATTAAAATGACTATTTCCATCTCCAACATTAAAGTGAATGTCGCTAACACTACTGCACACGGGAAAACATGTGGAAGAGAACTGCAAGTAGCCGAAACAAAGATTGTGAATGAGTGACAAGAGGATCACTTTGTTCATGTAAGTCTACTGTGGAATTAACATGCTCAGGTGCTGAGAGCGATGCACAGAGTGAGACCTCTTAGTCCAGTTTAAAATCCACAGACCAAGAAGGAAACAGATGGGCATAGCAATGTATTGATGAGGACAAGAATTAAGTTATTAGGTTTATTTTTCATTTATATGGGTCCCGACCTACGATTACAATGATATTTTAATGTCTCTGGACATCGTATTTAATGCTTTTTAACACCATTTAAGGCCTTAATTTAGGCAAAGTCCATTGAATGACTTAACGCTTTTAAATGATCCACAGAAACCGTGCTAAAGCTCTTTAATTTAAAGTATCATGCAACAAAACATATGTTTATTACATTTTAACAAAAGAGAAGAATAAGTGATTATTACGTTTTAACAGAAGTGTATGTAGAAACACGTTACATTACAAAGTTCCAAAATAAAAATATTGTTCATGGAATTATTGAGACATTTCTACGATGTATTTACGATTTTTATGAGATATTGATAGAATTTAATACATTCTAAGGCCAGCGTGGCTCGGGTGGGAGAGCGGCCGTGCCAGCAACTCGACGGTTCCAGGTTTGGTCCTAGTCACTGCCGTTGTGTCCTTGGGCAAGGAACTTTACCCACCTGCTCCCAGTGCCACCCACACCGGTTTAAATGTAACTTAGCAGCCCTGGGGGGAGCCGGTGCTGATGCTGATGGATGCTTAGAGGTGGGAGCCTACTTCCACCCTCTGAGAGCAATTTGTCAGGAAGTCCAGGATCCAGTGGCAGATGGAGGAAGACAGTCCCAGCCCCGTCAGTTTGGGCACCAGTCTTTGGGGGAGGATGGTATTGAACGCAGAGCTAAAATCAAAAAAGGGTAGCCTTTTTGTCCCCAGCAATGATGTGCACTGCCTCAGGGTATGCAATTTGTTGACTGCTAATGGAGTCAAGTAACACCCTGAGTGCCGTACTAGTATGTCAAACAGCAGTTACTATGACAACATTAAACTCCCGTGGAAGGTAGATGAGTCTGCATTCCACAGTAACGTACTCCAAATCTGATGAACAGTGACTGGTAACAGTCTTGATGTTGGTGCACCAGCTGCTGTTGACGTAGATGCATAGCCTCCCTCCTCTGCTCTTACTGGAGTCTTTGGTTCTGTCATGCCGATGTGTTGTGCGGCCCGCTAGCTCGATAGCCGTGTCCGGGATGAGCGGGTGAAGCCACATCTCCGTGATGAGCAGAATGCAGCTGTCCCCGATCATCTTATTTGTCGCAATCTGCACCTTCAGCTCGTCCAGCTTGTTGCTAAATGAGCATCTTGCCGTGTCTTCCTAGCGACATCCTTGGGTTTAAAACTAATTTGACCAACTTCTCGGTGTATGGCCAAAACCTTCGCCGATACAAGTGTGAGGCATGATTTATAATCTAGAACAAACTTTTACCAACTCAGAGTGGATGCAGCAGCAGCTCAGTAGCTAGTCTACCTCTCTGCGAGCAAGAAGCCGTTTGACTAAAAGTAGTTCCTCGAATTTGGCTCTTACAATTACAATGCTGCTAATACTTGGATAATATACAGGTCACTACAAGTAAATGGATTAATGTTGGTGATTTTAAAGGGGCTTTAAAGGCACAATAGAGGATTACCATTACCTTTAATGTTAGCCGCCTTGTACTAGCAGTTTTTAACTATTTAGCATACATATTGGATGACATCTAGATGTTGTACTTACTTGGACTGTGATGAAGCTGTGAGGACTCAGGTGGTTTGTCTTCATGCTCTTCAGTCTTCACAGAGACAACAGTCAGTGGAAACTTGCTGAGATCCGCCTCCTCCTGCCCTGGAACAAACTCTTCCTCCTGAGTAACCCAGAGATCCTCCTTTTCTTCTTTAAAGTGGGGGGCTGTGGATCCTCCTGCTGCTGAAGGGGACGTTCTTCTTGACAAGCGTTCATCTGTTGGACGTCCGCAAGACAACACAAACAAACTTCAGTTCAGATGTGTCAAATATTTTTTAGTCCATCAAATATAATATTTTCCAAGTGAACTGACACCAATTTGTGGTGATGTTCTTCTACACATGGAATAATCATCAGTTATTGATTATTATGAATTGTGTAATTGATCTTATTTTCTCCATTTACATTAATTATTGATAAAAAGTAACAACTTATAGAAAACCTCCTGCTGGGATTTTAATACCGTCATGACTGCATTAAGTCAGTCTGCACAAATAAAAGTTTCATTGTGCTGCAGCATCAAGTGACGCCAACTCGCTCCTCCCACTACCAACCTACCAGCCAACCTTGACACACACCTCCAAAATAGTCCCACCTCACGTCATCGGTGACCAGGACTACAGAGCTGTGACTAGTTGGCTTAACTTTTCCGGGCAATAACCTCTCCTTGTTCTTCCTCCTACAAAAGTAACATTTGTAACCCAACAGAAAACAAACAGAAGTGCAGCGAAGCACGTGTAACAAGTGCCAGCGAGTGTGGCCGTGCGATAGTATGTTGGTTGAACCTCACTCACACCATAAGAAATGTACTAGCGTGAGAAGTTATATACCCACTACATTGCCAAAAGTATTTGGCCACCCATCCAAATGATGACAATCAGGTGTTCTAATAACTTATAATATCAAACACTTCGGCATGGAGACAGTTTCTAAAAACATTTTGTGAATAAATGGGCCGCTCAGTGATTTCCAGCATGTAACTGTCATAGGATGCCACCTGTGCAACAAATCCAGTCGTGAAATGTCCTCGCTTCTAAATATTCCAAAGTCAACTTTATTACACGAAAAGTGAAGAGTTTGGGAACAACAGCAACCATCAAGTGGTAGGTCACGTAAACGGACAGAGAGGGGTCAGCAGATGCTGAAGCACATTGTGCAGAAAGTCTTTGCACTGTCAGTTGCTACTGAGCTCCCAACTTCATGTGACCTTCCAATTAACCCACGTACAGTAGGCAGAGAGCTTCATGGAATGGCTTTCCATGGCCGTACAGCTGAATCCAAGCCATACATCACCAAGTCCAATGCAAAGCGTGGGATGCAGTGGTGTAAAGCACGTAGCCACTGGACTCTAGAGCAGTAGAGACGCCTTCTCTAGACTGATGAGTCACACTTTTTTCATCTGGCAATCTGATGGACCAGTCTGGGTTTGGAGGTTGCCAGGAGAACGCTACATTTTTGATGGCATTGAGCAGAGTGCGAAATTCGGTGGGGGAGGAATTATGGTGTGAGTTTGTTTTTTCAGGAGTTGGGCTTTTCCCCTTAGTTCCAGTGAAAGGAACTTTGAATGCCCCAGGATACCAAAACATGTTGGACAATTCCTTGGGATGGCACTTCAAGTTCATATGTGCGTAAAGGCAGGTGGCCAAATACTTTTGGCAATATAGTATTGTAAGCATTTTCCTACTCACAGTGCCACAGATCCATGCCAGAATCCAGTTGCTCAGAGTTGACAGGGTTTTTAATATCGTTCTTCTCAACCAAGTGCATTTTCATGAAGACTTTTCAGTCTCTCCAATCCTATCACCTCCTCCTCTGCCGGCTGCTCATTCTTAAAGACAACAGTTGATTAGATTCACACGTACCACCTGCGAAATCTAATCACCTGCCAGCTGCGTCTCGCCTTCCCACCCATGCCACGCCCCCGTCTGAGGGTGCACTGTCTCCAGTAGCCCAGACGGGGTCGCTGACATTTACATCTGCAGTGTGCTGATCACAACCTCCCTCCACAAGTATATATATATATATATATATATATATATATATATATATATTTGATTACAAACAAAATATTGATGCATGTTCAATTTGTGTGCAGTATATTAAAGCCATTTTTAATATCTAATATTTATTTCATTAAATATTTATTTTTGTCTAACCGAATGAGCATTAATTGCTTACAATTGTGCAAATAGTGTATTCGTAATAACATGCATCAGTTGATTTAATTTCCATGATATGTCTGCCCGAATGCAGCTGAGATAGGCTCCCTCTGCAACCCCAAAAAGGGACAAGCGGTAGGACAATGGATGGGTGGATGTCATCAGGGTAATATAAGTGCTTGAAAACAACATAATTTGTATTTATTGCTAATAAAGTTAGCACCACCAAAAAGTAGACTATTGCAATGTATGTGTAATACATTATATTACACTGTCATAATAATCCATCCATCCATCCATCCATTTTATACCGCTAATTCCCTTTGGGGTAATAATAATAAAATGTCTATCCTGTAAAGCGTCTTTGAGTGCACTGAAAAGCCCTGTATCAAATACAATGTATTATTATTATTGTTATTATAATAACATGTGACTTATTCCAGACTTAAATTACGAGACGTTCGTTCCTTTCTAGTAACAAATATTTAATGATGTTAAGCGTGACTGTAATATACAACAAAAAACAGTTAAAGTATTAAATAAGTCAATATAATTCTCATAGAGAACATATAAAATACACTCCTCAAAATAAAACCCTAGCATTTGCTACAAAGGCCTGCTAGCGGGCTAACACTATCACGTTAGCTTCGAACAACAAATCAGGTAAATAACAGAAACAATATAAAAGCCGCGTGTAGAAGAGAGGAGTGGAATATATTCTTCCTATTGTTACACCAGCAACTCTTAAATGGGACTTTTTCTCTTGTTCTGTGGCCGGGCGGAGGAAGTGTGCACCACTCACTATTGTCCCAGTGAAACATGTGTTTGGCCAATATTTGTTCCGCAATTGATAACACTTCGATGACGTCACACAGGAGGAAGAACAAAACAAGATGGCGTCTGGCGGAGAATACGTTGTTTTGGTTGTTATGGTTTCTAGGTCTTAATTACAACGTACATGTGCACATGTGTGTCGTTTAACGGAGTAAACGTCGTTATTATTTTTTTGTATGTGGATACATTAGTCTGAGTGCACGTATACGTACTAGCCGAGCCTGCTGGTTAGCTTAGCTTGTTAGCTGCTAACAAAGAGAGGCAGAAGTGATCGACTCATCAAAGCAGAGATCCAATGTAAGTGTAAAGTGTTTTTATTGTGTGAACATGTCTACATTACAAATGATGTGCGTGTTGGTGAAACAGCGACTAACTGCTGCCGTTGAAGAGATATTTGTGATGTTAGAAAAAAAAACGATAGCAGAATACGAGGTGTAACTTTGTCCAACAAAAGAGGAGAAGGAGCGATAACATCAATTACTGGACGCTGTTTTCAAGAAACATCAAGTTGTGTTACACATCCATCCATCTTCTTCTGCTCATCCGAGGCCGGGTCGCGGAGGCTGCAGGCTAAGCAGGGAAGCACAGCCTTTCCTCTGCCGAGCCATTTAGTCCAGCTCTTCCCGGGGGATCCCGAGGTGTTCCCAGGCCAGCCGGGAGACATACCGTATTTCCTTGAATTGCCACAGGGCATGTAGTATGCGCCTGCCTTGAATTACTGCCCGAGCAAACTCGCTTCGCAAAATAATTAGCGCATGCTTAGTATTACCGCCAGGTCAAACTCGTGAAGTCACGAGTGACACTTCCCCTGTCATCATTTTCAAAATGGAGGAGGCTGATATCAATACCGGTAATTTGAAATTGCATAAAGGGAAGAAGATTAAGAGCTATTCAGTAGGATTTAAGGTCCAAGCATACATCACACTCAAATTTTTACTGCATACCTTTGGTATGTGCCGAAGTGAGAAGAGGTTTTAAAATTATTAGCGCATGCTTACTTTTACCGCATGCCTTTGGCAAGCGCAAGAGTGAGAAGAGGTTTTAAATTAATTAGCGTCCCGGTGGCAATTCAAGGAAATACGGTAGTCCACCCAACGTGTCCTGGGTCTTCCCCGTGGCCTCCTACCAGTCGGACGTGCCCTAAACACCTCCCTAGGGAGGCGTTTGGGTGACATCCTGACCAAATGCCCAAATCTCCTCATATGGTTCCTCTCAATGTGAAGGAGCTGCGGCTTTACTTTGAGTTCCGCCTGGATGGCAGAGCTTCTCACCCTATCTTTAAGGGAGAGCCCCACCACCCAACGGAGGAAACTAATTTCGGCCGCTTGTACCCGTGATCTTGTCCTTTCGGTCATGACCCAACGCTCATGACCATAGTTGAGGATGGGAACGTAGATCGACCGGTAAACTGAGAGCTTTGCCTTCCGGCTCAGCGCCTTCTTCACCGCAACGGATCGATACGGCGTCCGCATTACTGCAAACGCCGCACCGATCCGCCTGTCAAACTCACAATCCACTCTTCCCTCACTTGTGAACCAGACTCCTAGGTACTTAAACTCCTCAACTTGGAGCAGGGAACTCTACCCTTTTCCAGACGAGAACCTAGGACTCGGACTTGGAGGTGCTGATTCTCATCCCAGTCGCTTCACATTCGGTTGCGAACCAATCCAGTGAGAGCTGAAGATCCTGGCCAGTTGAAACCATCAGGACCACATCATCTGCAAAAAGCAGAGACTTAATCCTGCAGCCACATAAACCGGATCCCCTCAAGGCCTTGACTGCGCCTAAAAATTCTGTCCATAAAAGTTATGAACAGTATCAGTGCCTTAGTGGAGTCCAACCCTCACCGGAAACGTGTCCGACTTACTGCCGGCAATGCGGACCAAGCTCTGACACTGATCATACAGGGAGTGGACTGCCACAATCAGACAGTCCGATACCCCATACTCTCTGAGCACTCCCCACAGGACTTCCCGAGGGACACGGTCGAATGCCTTCTCCAAGTCCACAAAGCACAAGTAGACTGGTTGGGTAAACTCCTATGCACCCTCAAAGACCCTGCCGAGAGTATAGACCTGGTCCACAGTTCCACGACCAGGACCAAAACCACACTGTTCCTCCTGAATCCGAAGTTCGACTATCCGGCATAAACTCTTCTCCAGTACACCTGAATAGACATTCCCGGGAAGGCTGATGATGCTTATACATATTGACACAAATATAAAAAAAACACTAACCTTATGACAGATGATTTTGCAATTGTTTAATTTGATCTTTCACAACACCTAGTGGCCACAATAATTCATGAAGTCAAGCTCATGCCGCAAAATGTTGAACGATGCGGACACGTTTGTTACTAGATACTTTCTATCAGACTTCTGTTTTGGAGACTTTGTGTACGCATTAGGCAACTATAATTATTTGATTTGCTTAAATGTTCTGTTTTAGCTTAGCTGTTGTGTAGCGGCTAGCTCCTCGTAGCCTACAGCAGGTGTGTCCAAAGTGCAGCCCATAGCTATGTTTTAAACCGACAACGAGGAGTGTTGAAAATGTGGTATTTGCGTGTCGGTCCAATCAGCGGCAGCTACGCCCTGTTTCGTCATTGGACCTAAGTCTTTGGCTTGGTAGGCGGGTACGAGCCTACCAAGCCAGGTGGTACTAGCACGAGCATGGAGGAGCCTTTGTGGTGGTGTCGCAGCTTGGTGGTCGTGCCGTCAGGTAACACCAGTAAGGTTCTTTCTGTGAGATATTGACTGGTGATTTTTTTCTCCCTGGTCTTCGACTTCATATCTGGTGTTGTCCTTCAGACCTCGGCCAAGAAGCCATGTGAACAGTGGCAAGAATGTGGGCGATAAGAGTGTATGTGCGTGGGCATGAACTTGCACCCAGTTTCAACTGGAACTCAGGACATATGATTAGTTGCACGGCATATTCTAATCTATATTAAACATTTCTTAACCACTCTATTTTTCATTATCTTAATTATATCCCCACTTTAGCTACCTGTAAAAATGAGTGACTTATCTTAGTCCATTTGTAAATAAATAGTTTTCCTAAATTATAGTCTCCTCACTTTAACCAGACCCTTTAAAAGGGAAAGCCTGAAAAAAGGACAGTATTAAGATGAATTCATCATATTTGCTATGAGGCATTTTATTATTAATATATTCTGTTCTTGTTACTTGGGGCGGTATAGCTCGGTTGGGTGGAGTAGCCGTGCCAGCAACTTGAGGGTTCCTGGTTCGATCCCAGCTTCTGCCATCCGAGCAGTTGTGTCCTTGGGCAAGACACTTTACCCACATGCTCCCAGTGCCACCCACATTGGTTTAAATGTAACTTAGATATTGGGTTTCACTATGTAAAGCGCTTTGAGTCATTAGAGAAAAGTGCTATATAAATATAATACACTTCACATGATATCGTGTTGTTCTATTTTCTAATTTAAAGTGGAACTGCACTTTTTGGAATCATTCTCAGTCCCTATGTAAGTTAAAGTTAAAGTCCCAACAGTAGTCACACACTAGGTGTGGTGAAATTATCCTCTGCATTTGACCCATCCCCAAGTTTAACCCCTGGGAGGTGAGGGCAGCGGAGGCCGCGCTCGGGAATCATTTGGTGATTTAACCCCCAACCCTTGATGCTGAGTACCAAGCAAGGAGGCAATTGGTCCCATTTCTATAGTCTTTGGTATGACCCGGCCAGGATTTAAAATCAAGACTTTCCAGTCTCAGGGCAGACGCTCTAACCACAAGGCCACTGAGCAGGTCGATGGTTAATGCATCCTCAATAGAAAATAAACCTTTGCAAAAGTTAAATAACAATTACGTCATTGGTAGCCGCTCTATTCTGCCTATAAAGTGCTCTAAACAACATCCTAAAACCCCCTTCAACATTTTAAATACATACTGTAAATATATATGTAATGTAGTAACATTCTTAATAACATGTCATATTTACATATCTTGCTAATTTTAAGCATACAATGTCTGCTCTCACTGGGATGCCGACTGATGGGGTGTTCATATCTTCCCGTTTAGATGAAGAATTAATCATCACAAAAAGGGTTAAAAAGGGGTGGGTGCAAAAGAGCGTAATTTTGCATCTTTCTTGCCATCACCAGGTCTAAGTTGGATGTCAAAGTTGACCAAGTTCGCGGTTTATGTCCACAACCTTCTACTACATTAGTGAGAAGCATGATATATAATCTAGAATTAGCTTTCACCATCTTGGAGGCGAGAAAGCAGCTCAGTATGTCAATATAGCAGCATAAGCTAGTTACTTCTGTGATCAATGCGCCGCTAAAAATAGGTCCTTAACGTTAGAGCTTATAATAACAATATCACTAATACTTGGTTAATATTCAGGTCACAAAATGTAAATGTAGTATTGTTGGCAGTTTTTGGATGTTTTTTTTGAGGACTTTGTGGGTCTAATAGAGGAGCTCCTATTGACTCCAATGTTAGCTGATTTTTGCTCATGTTTATTTACTAAACAAAATTCATAAAAATTAAAAACATATGTCTTGCATAAGGATTGTGAATGATAGGCAACATTTAAAAAAAGTTCAGTTTCCTTTGAATTTGTCAGATAAGTAAACAATCCTTCAAATTAAAGATTATGTTGTTTATAGATATTATCCACAATGAAGTTACAGTAAAACTAAGCACACAAGGGAAAGTACATTTCATATACACATGAAGTACACATATGTGTAAGAATCATGTTAACCACCAAAATATCGTCTCATTCTCCTAAAGCCAATATCGAGGAGCCTTTGGTGAGCTGACCGTATCGTCACACCCTTAGTTAAAAGCACACCATCCCCATGACTATTCCACGTGATGTAGAACAGCAGTACAACATTTTAATCATACACACACATCTGAAGAATATAAAAAATAAATATATTTGGTGGCCAAACAAAATACTAGGCCAACCAATTTTTAGTATGGGCGATATGACCTCAAATCTATATCCTTAAAACAATATATGTCATGATGTATAATCTGATATATGATTGATAATAGAATAATTTCAAAGTGGGTTACAAAAGCTCCTAATTTGGAAGCTGACATATGCAGTAACATATTGTGTAATCTGCGATGAGGTGGCAACTTGTCCAGGGTGTACACCGCCTTCTGTCCGATTGTAGCTCAAATAGGCACCAGCGCCCCCCCGCAACCTCAAAGGGAATAAGCGATAGAAAATGGATGGATGATATTGTGTCATTTCTCATTGTATTATTTTGTCGAAACAATTATTATTAATGTACTTGTTTATTTACTATTAACATCTGGTTACTTTATTTGAGAAAATGATACTGGAAATTATGTAATATTTTACTGCATATTTCAGCAACTAAAGTAGGAGCCTGTGTAGCCTGTTTTAAAATGGTTCTATTAGTAATTATATATGAAATAAAATTTTGCAAAATCTATTTTAAACCATATTGGGGCTTCACGGTGGCAGAGGGGTTAGTGCGTCTGTCTCACAAAACAAAGGTCCTGCAGTCCTGGGTTCAAATCCTGGGTTCAATGCATGTCCTCCCCGTGAATGCGTGGGTTCCCTCCGGGTACTCCGGCTTCCTCCCATTTCCAAAGACATGCACCTGGGGATAGGTTGATTGGCAACACTAAATTGGCCCTAGTGTGTGAATGTGAGTGTGAATGTTGTCTGTCTATCTGTGTTGGCCCTGCGATGAGGTGGCGACTTGTCCAGGGTGTACCCCGCCTTCCGCCCGATTGTAGCTGAGATAGGCGCCAGCGCCCCCCGCAACCCCAAAAGGGAATAAGTGGTAGGAAATGGATGGATGGGGGATTGTTCATCCATACTAAAAAGTCCTGTCATCATGGTTTTTGTTTCTTTTCCTGTGAATAATGTAAAGAGCAGCGTGTCTGTGCGTCACTGAGATTTCAAGACAGTTCATTCGATAAGTTGTTTTTCCTAAGTGCATGTAAACGTACTGAATGCATTGTGTGACTGAGCTGAGATGGTGTGTTTGTCTTGCAGACGTCTGTGAAGAACATCTTCACCCTGAACAACAGAAGTGGAGCTTCAGGATGCAGACGGAGGAGCCACAGCCCTCCCACATTAAGAAGGAAGAGGAATACCCACCGATTCCCCATCTTAAAGAGGAAGAGGAGGACCCACTGAAACCCCAATTTAAAGAGGAAGCGGTGGATCCACTGAGCCCTCACATTAAGGAGGAAGAGATGGATCAACCTACCCCCCATTTTAAAGAGGAAGAGGAGGACCCACTGACAGCCGATTTTGAAGAAGAGGAGGACCCACTGACACCCCTTTTTCAAGAGAAATTGGTGGATCCACTGACCCCTCACAATAAGGAGGAAGAGGTGGATCCGCTGACCCCTCACAATAAGGAGGAAGAGGTGGATCCGCTGACCCCTCACATTAAGGACGAAGAGGAGGACCCACTGACCCCTCACATTAAAGAGGAAGAGAAAGAACACAGCATCAGTCAGCAGGGAGAGCATCTAGAAGGACTGGAGGAGGTTGATGTCACCAAGATGCCAGTGACTGGTGTCCCTGTGAAGAGTGAAGATGATGAGGTCAAAGGTGAAAGTGAGGAGAGGGGAGGGGGGGAGCCTCCAAGCAGCAGCTCAACACAACACATGACAACAGAAGCTGATGGAGACCACTGTGGAGGATCACAAGCAGACAAGCTCTTAGCTCCACTATCAGATAGTGAGGACACAACGTCACACTCTCCTGACACTGATGGTGAAGACTCTAAAGATGATAAGACATGTCACACTGACAACACATGTTCTCTCTGTGACAAAACTTTTAAATATCCTAGTGATTTGAAAAGACACATGAGAACACACACTGGAGAAAAACCCTTTTCATGCACAGAATGTGGTAGAGATTTTAGACTAAAAGAAATGATGAAAGAACACATGAGCATACACACTGGAGAAAAACCTTTTTCATGTGCAATCTGCGGTAAAGATTTTACTCAAAGGCCACATTTGAAAACCCACATGAGAATACACACTGGAGAAAAGCCTTTTTCCTGCTCAGAATGTGGTAAAAGTTTTGGGATAAATCGAAGTTTAAAAATACACATGAGAACACACACTGGAGAAAAACCTTTTTCATGTTCAATCTGTGGTAAAAATTTTACTGAAAGGCAAAGTTGGAAAACACACATGACAATACACACTGGAGAAAAAAGTTTTTCATGTTTAATCTGTGGTAAAAATTTTACTAATAGGCGAAATTTGAAATCACACATGACAATACACACAGGAGGAAAACCTTTTTCATGTTCAATCTGTGGTAAAAATTTTACTCAAAGGCAATATTTGAAAACACACATGAGAATACACACTGGAGAAAAACCTTTTTCCTGCTCAGAATGTGGTAAAAGTTTTGTATTTAATAAAAATGTTAAAGTACACATGAGAACACACACGGGAGAAAAGCCTTTTTCATGTTCAATTTGCGGTAAAGATTTTACTCAAAAGCCCCATTTCAAAGCACACATGAGAATACACACTGGAGAAAAACCTTTTTACTGCTCAGAATGTGGTAAAAGCTTTGTAATAAATCGAAGTTTAAAAGTACACATGAGAACACACACTGGAGAAAAACCGTTTACATGTTCAGTATGTGGAAAAAGTTATATAGAAAGACAACAATTAAAAATACACATGATAAAGCACTCTGGTGAAAAACCATACTCCTGTTCAAGCTGCAACAAAAGCTTTTGTCACAAAAAATATTTTACAGTACACATGAGAACACACACAGGTGAGAAAGTGTTGAGTTGCAGTGTGTGTGGTGAAAGATTCTCTTCTAAGTACCAGTGTAAGAAACACAAGTGTGCTGGTGAGAACAGCAGCAGCAAATAAAGATGCAGGATTTGAAATAAACCGTCAAAACTTTTAAATTTGACTTTCTAACAACATCAGCACATAAAACATGTGTGACATCATTGTTGTGTGTGTAACACAATCTTGTTAATATGATAAGGGACGGCGTGGCGCAACGGGAGAGTGGCCGTGCGCAACCCGAGGGTCACTGGTTCAAATCCCACCTAGAACCAAAACTCGTCACGTCCATTGTGTCCTGAGCAAGACACTTCACCCTTGCTCCTGATGGGTGCTGGTTGGCGCCTTCCATGGCAGCTCCCTCCATCAGTGTGGGAATGTGTGTGTGAATGGGTAAATGTGGAAGTAGTGTCAAAGCGTTTTGAGTACCTTGAAGGTAGAAAAGCGCTATACAAGTACAACCCTGAGATTCTAACATTTATAGATTAGACACTTCAGATTAGTGCTTTTATTTCAGTCAAGTACATGAGTTAATATACACATTTGTGTACTTTAAAATGAACAGAACAATTTGACTGAAAGGGTGAGAATAAACAGTACATAAAATATGTTACATAAAATAAACATTTTATGTGTATATAGTCATAATTCACTCTTGTACTTATTCATAATAGTGTTTGATATGTTTTTTTAAATGATGACGTTTTACATAGTTTGTTTTCTAATTGTAGATGATTCCATAGATGCACTCCTTCATATGATGTACGTATTTGTTTTACATGAGTTTATACCTTTGCTTTTGAGTACACATAAATCCCTCTTAGTTCATATTTACTGGTTCACATCTGAAACATCTTCTGGACCACTTCTGGAAGTGTGAAGTGAATTATATTTATATAGCGCCTTTCTCTAATGACTCAAAGCACTTTACATAGTGAACCCAATATCTAAGTTACATTTAAACCAATGTGGGTGGCACTGGGAGCATGTGGGTAAAGTGTCTTGCCCAAGGACACAACTGCTCAAGCATATTATTATTTACTTTATACATCATTTGAACAGTTGTCTTGTATACAATTTTAAAATGTGTAACTTTTGAATCATTTGTTGGGTCTCTATAATCCATTCTATGAATTATTTTTATTACTCTTCTCTCTTGTGTAATATGAATATTGTTGTGTGATTGTTTTATATGTCTGTCCCCAGACCTTTATGCAATAAACTATGTATGCTTCAACTAAAGTTGGTTAAAATAAATGTAGTTATTATTTGTGGGTATGTATTTTATTCTATTTATTATCGCAGTCAATTTTTTAAATGTTTTCTTTAGATGACTTTCATGTAGTTTCCAGCTTACTTCATAATCTGGACTAACTCAGCCTGGAAGATGTGTGTAATGTTGAGATGAATTGAAGATGACTTGGTTTGTTTGGATGATGTCAACCTGTCAATTGTTCTATTCAAACATGTTGTCAGATCTCGCGAGAGAAGCAAGCAACCAGCTCTATTACTTCTTTTTCTTACTGGCAGTTTGCAGCTATGACTTTAAAAGTTCATACTGCCACCTACCAGATTGTAGAATGTAGTGTGGGTCATAGGACATAAGGATGAAATCCTATTAAAAGCCTGTGGAGGGCAGCATTACACCTAAGATGTTCTACTTGTCTGTTGGAAATAGAAAGAAGAAGAAGAACGAGGAAAATGCAAGATGGCATTAGATGGAGAAAGTCTAAACGTGGGCAATGTCGTCCTGTATTTGTAATCAGTGCATACATGTGCACATATATGTCGTTTTATATACAGGTGCTGTTCATATTATTAGAATATCATGGAAAAGCTGATTTATTTCAGTAATTATATTCAGAACATGAAACTTACATATTATATCAATTCATTACACACATAGTGATATATTTGAAATGTTCATTTCTTAAACTTTTGATGATTAGTACTGACAATTACTGAAAATCCCAAATTCAGAATCTCAGAAAATTAAAATATTAGTTACAACTAGTACCAAAAAATATTTTTTAGAAATGTGGGCCAACTGAAAAGTATGAACATGGAAAGTTTCAGCATGTACGGCAATCAATACGTAGTTGCAGCTCCTTTTGCCTGAATTGCTGCAGAAATACGGCGTGGCATGGAGTCCACCAGTCTGTTGCACTCCTCAGGTGTTATGAGAACCCAGGTTGCTTCAATAGTGGCCTTCAGCTCTTCAGCATTGTTGGGTCTGGCATTTGGCATCTTCCGCTTCACAATACCCCATCGCTTTTCTATGGGGTTAAGGTCAGGGGAGTTTGCAGGCCAATCAAGAACAGGGATACCATGGTCCTTAAACCAGGTACTGGTAGATTTGGCACTGTGTGCAGGTGCCAAGTCATGTTGGAAAATGAAATCTTCACCTCCATAAAATTGGTCCGCGGCAGGCAGCATAAAGTGTTCTAAAACTTCCTGGTAGACTGCTGCATTGACCCTAGACCTCAGGAAACACAGTGGACCAACACCAGCAGATGACATGGCACCCCAGACCATTACCGATTGTGGAAATTTGACACTGGACTTCAGGCAACGTGGATTCTGTGCTTCTCCTGTCTTCCTCCAGACTCTGGGACCTTGATTTCCAAAGGAGATACAAAATGTACTTTCATCTGTAAAAAAAAAAACGTTGGACCATTCAGCAGCTGTCCAGTCCTTTTTATCTTGAGCCCATGCGAGACGCTTTTTACGTTGTCTCTTATTCAAGAGTGGCTTTCCACAAGGAATGCGACAGCTAAAGCCCATATCTTGCATACGTCGGTGCGTGGTGGTTCTTGAAGCACTGACTCCAGCTGCAGTCCACTCTTTGTGGATCTCCCCACATTTTTTAATCAGTTTTGTTTGACAATCCTCTCCAGGGCGCGGTTATCCCTCTTGCTTGTACACTTTTTTCTACCACATATTTGTCTTCCCTTCGCCTCTCTATTAATGTGCTTGGACACAGAGCTCTGGGAACATCCAACCTCTTTGGCAATGACCTCTTGTGTCTTGCCCTCCTTCTTTAAAGTATCAATGGTCATCTTTTGGACAGTTGTCAAGTCAGCTTTCTTCCCCATGATTGTGTGTCACACAGAATCAAAACGAGAGACCATTTAAAGGCTTTTCCAGGTATTTTGAGTTAGTTAGCTAATTAGAGTGTGGCACCAGGTGTCTTCAATATCTGACATTTTCATCATATTCTAATTTTCTGAGATGTTGAATTTAGGGTTTTCATTGGTTGTCAGCTATAATCATCTCCTTTTTGGCAAAAAACACTTGAAATGTATCCGTCTGTTTGGAATGAATGTATACATTCTACAAGTTTTACTTTCTAAATGGAATTAATGAAATAAATCAACTTTTTCATGATATTCTAATAATATGACCAGCACCTGCATCAATTTTTGAGATTGTAAAAATGTGAAACACAAATTATGATGGATAATATTGAAATGAAAGGAGTAAGTGTAATCACATGTTTAGGAGTCATTATAGATGATGAAGTAAGCTGGACACTACATGTAAGAAATATAAAGAAAACATTAAAAAAGGGAGTGGAATAATAACTACAATAAAATACGTACTTACAAATATTAACTACAATTATTGTACCCAACTTTAGCTGAAGCATACATTATTTATTGCATAAATGTCTGAGGACAAAAATTTAAACATTCACACAACAATATTCATATTACACAAGAAAGTAGGAAAGATTATTAATAGAAATGATTATAGACAACCAACAAATTATTCATAGTCACACGTTTTAAAAGTAAATAATCTTGTATAAGACACCTGCTCAAATGATGTATAAAGTAAATAATAATAAGCTTCCAGAAGTGGTCCAGAAGATGTTTAAATTGTGAACCATTAAATATGAACTAAGAGGGATTTATGTGTACTCAAAAGCAAATGTATGAACATTTATGTATATATGATATACAAATATGTATATCATATAAAGGAGTTAATCTATGGAATCATCTACTATTAGAAAATAAAATATGTAACATGTAATTATTACAAAAACATATTTAAAACACTATTATGAGTATGTATAAAAGTGAAATATGAATATATACACATTAAATGTTTATTGAATGTAACATATTTGATGTACAGTTTATTCTCACCCTTTCAGTCAAATTGTTCCGTTCATTTTAAAGTACACAAATGTGTATATTAACTAATGTACTTGACTGAAATAAAAGCACTAATCTGAAGTGTCTAATCTATAAATGTTAGAATCATACACACACAATAATGATGTCACACATGTTATATGTGCTGATGTTAGAATGTCAAGGTTAAAGTCTTGAAAGTTTATTTCAGATTCTGCAGTTTCATTTGCTGCTGCTGTTCTCACCAGCACACTTGTGTTTCTTACACTGGTACTTATAAGAGAATCTTTCACCACACTCACTGCAACTCAACACTTTTTCTCCTGTGTGTGTTCTCATGTGTATTTTAAAATGTGGACATTGTATAAAACTTTTACAAACATACTGAATAAGTTTAAGGTTTTTCTCCAGTGTGTGTTCTCATGTGTACTTTCAAATGGTGCTTTTGAGTAAAATCCTTACTGCAGATTGAACATGAAAATGTTTTTTCTCCAGTGTGAATTCTCAAGTGTCTTTTCAAATGCATACTTTGTATAAAACTTTTACAACATACTGAACATGTATAAGGTTTTTCACCAGTGTGTGTACTCATATGTTTTTTCAAATAGTGCCTTCGAGCAAAATATTTACCGCAGATTGAACATGAAAAAGGTTGTTCTCCAGTGTGTGTTCTCATGTGTACTTTCAAATGGTGCATCTGAGTAAAATCTTTAACGCAGATTGAACATGAAAAACGTTTTTCTCCAGTGTGTGTTCTCATGTGTACATTTAAACGTTGATTTCTTACAAAACTTTTACCACATTCCGAGCAAGAAAAAGGTTTTTCTCCAGTGTGTGTTCTCATGTGTGCTTTTAAACTTTGATTTCTTACAAAACTTTTACCACATTCTGAGCAGGAAAACGGTTTTCCTCCAGTGTGTATTCTCATATGTATTTTCAAGTCGTGCCTATGAGTAAAATCTTTACCGCAGATTGAACATAAAAAAGGTTTTTCTCCAGTGTGTGTTCTCATGTGTCTTTTCAATTTACTAGGAGATTTAAAAGTTTTGTCACAGAGAGAACATGTGAAGTGAGTGTTGTCAGTGTGACATGTCTTATCATCTTTAGAGTCTTCATCATCAGTGTCAGGAGAGTGTGACGTTGTGTCCTCACTATCTGATAGTGGAGCTAAGAGCTTGTCTGCTTGTGATCCTCCACAGTGGTCTCCATCAGCTTCTGTTGTCATGTGTTGTGTTGAGCTGCTGTTTGGAGGCTCTGCCTCTCTCTTCTCCTCACTTTCACCTTTGACCTCATCATTTTCACTCTTCACAGGGACACCAGTCACTGGCATCTTGATGACATCAACTTCCTCCAGTCCTTCAAGATGGTCTCCCTGCTGACTGATGCGGTGTTCCTCCTCTTCCTCCTTAATGTGAGTTCCCAGTGGATCCACCACTTCCTCTTTAAAATGGGGTGTCAGTGAGTCCTCCTCTTCCTCTTTAAAATGGGGTGTCAGTGGGTCTTCCTCTTCCTCTTTAAAATGGGGTGTCAGTGGGTCCTCCTCTTCCTTTTTAAAATGGGGGATCAGGTGGTATTCTTCTTCCTTCTTAATGTGGGAAGGCTGTGGCTCCTCCATTCGCATCCTGAAGCTCCACTTCTGTTGCTCAGGGTGAAGATTTTCTTCACATACGTCTGCAAGAAAAACACACCATCTCTGGTCAGTCACACAATCCGCTCACTACTTTTACATGCACTTGGGAAAAACAAGTTATCGTATGAACTGTCTTGAAATCTCGGTGACGCACAAACCTACAACATTATTTACAGGTAAATAAACACAAACCAGGACGACAGGACTTTTTATTATGGATAGACGATATGCCTAGTGGTTAGAGTGTCCGCCCTGAGATCGGTAGGTTGTGAGTTCAAACCCCGGCCGAGTCATACCAAAGACTATAAAAATGGGACCCGTTACCTCCCTGCTTGGCATCAAGGGTAGGATTTGGGGGTTAAATCAACATAAATGATTCCTGGGCGCGGCACCGTTGCTGCCCACTGCTCCCCTCACTTCCCAGGGGGTGATCAAAGGGATGGGGTGAAATGCAGAGGACCAATTTCACCACACCTAGTGTGTGTGTGACAATCATTGGTACTTTAACTTTAAAATTTATTTTGCCATATATTATTTCATATTGAATTACTAATAGAACTATTTTAAAACAGGATACACATGCTCCTAATTTGGTTGCTAAAATTTGCAGAAAAGTATTACATAATTTCCAGTAGGGCTGGGCGATATGGCCTTTTTTTAATATCTCAATATTTTTAGGCCATATCGCGATACAACATATATATCTCGATATTTTGTCTTAGCCTTGAATGAACACTTGATGCATATAATCACAGCAGTAAGATGATTCTATGTGTCTACATTAAAACATTCTTGTTCATACTGCATTAATATATGCTACTTTTAAACTTTAATGCAGAGAAGGAAATCACAACTAAGTCAATTGACCAAAACTGTATTTACAGTTATTAAACAATGGCACAAACATTCATGTCGATTCCAAAACAGGAAGTCCAAGATTGTCAGAAACATTTTAAGTGTCGATTAAAAATGAGCTGCATAGTATGAAATCAAATAGTGTTTGTCCTTCGCTATGTGGTAGGTTACTACGGACGTTATTCAATTCTGTTGTTGACTGTTTTGTTCATACGGTGTTGATCTGGAAATGCTTACCTCGGCATTTTGATGGTGTGGGCGTGTGGCACCAAATGGAGATGTTGACATGCGGAGTATGCGCTCTTCATTCTGTAGCAGGTGACTTTTCAAATGATGCTACATATAAGCAGTAATGCCATTTTTGTAGCAACGCTTTTGGCCAACAGTTGACAAATTACGGTTGTCTGTTCGACATATTCCCACTTGAAGCCAAACCACCGTCAGACGATGGACCCCCTGCTGTTTTTCTTGGGAATTAATTCTAAATTATTTCTCTCCTATCACCACTTGCACGGCTCTGCTAGCATCACAGCTAACGTTACCCATGCTGCTACCTCTCTGCACCGCGAGGGCGTATACTTATGTGACGTATGACGTGACAGTATGTGACGTATGTAAGAAGGTGCGCATGTCTGTGAGAAGGAGACACAGGAAAGAGCGAGAAGTGCCTGTAGTGTAATGCCCACATAAACCGGAGAACTTGGTCAACTTTGACATCCAACTTAGACCTGGTGATGGCAAGAAAGACACGATAATATGCTCTTTTGCACCCACCCTTTTTAACCATTTCCGAGGATGAATTCTTCATCCAAACGGGAATATATGAACATCCCATCAGTCGGCATCCCAGTGAGAGCAGACATTGTATGCTTAAAATGAGCAAGATATGTAAATATGACATGTTATTAAGAATTTTACTACATTACATATATACTTACAGTGTGTATTTAAAATGTTGAAGGGGGTTTTAGGATGTTTTTTAGAGCACTTTATAGGCAGAATAGAGCGGCTACCAATGACTCAATTGTGAGTTAACTTTTGCTAAGGTTCATTTTCTATTGAGGATGCATTAACCATTCGCCTGCGCAGTGGCCTTGTGGTTAGAGTGTCTGCCCTGAGACTAGAAAGTTGTGAGTTCAAACCCTGGCTGAGTCATACCAAAGACTATAAATACTGGACCCTTGCTTGGCACTCAGCATCAAGGGTTGGGGGTTGAATCACCAAATGATTCCGGAGCGCAGCTTCCGCTGCCCTCACCTCCCAGGGGGTGAACTTGGGGATGGGTCAAATGCAGAGAATAATTTTCACTACCGTTGGGACCTTAACTTTAACTTACAAAGGGACTGTGAATGATTTCAAAAAGTGCAGTTATCCTTGAAATTAGAAAATAGAACAACAACATAACATGAGAAGTGAAGTGAATTATATTTATATAGCGCTTTTAAGAGGGCTTCACGGTGGCAGAGGGGTTAGTGCGTCTGCCTCACAATACGAAGGTCCTGCAGTCCTGGGTTCAAATCCAGGCTCGGGATCTTTCTGTGTGGAGTTTGCATGTCCTCCCCGTGAATGCGTGGGTTCCCTCCGGGTACTCCGGCTTCCTCCCACTTCCAAAGACATGGACCTGGGGATAGGTTGATTGGCAACACTAAATTGGCCCTAGTGTGTGAATGTGAGTGTGAATGTTGTCTGTCTATCTGTGTTGGCCCTGCGATGAGGTGGCGACTTGTCCAGGTTGTACCCCACCTGCCGCCCGATTGTAGCTGAGATAGGCGCCAGCGCCCCCCGCGACCCCAAAAGGGAATAAGCGGTAGGAAATGGATGGATGGATAGCGCTTTTAAGATATCTGGTTTGTATCTTCAGTAGGGATATAAATCGTTAATAATTTATCGCTATGATACCCTAATCAATATTCCTTATTAATACCAGTATTTATCTATACTACATGTGATTTGTGGAAATAAAAAAGGGAAAAAAGGCATTTTAAATAGCATTCCTATTAGCACAAGAGGTTGAACACCTCCAACATGATGTTCTGTAACATCTCAGAGCAGGAAGGTCTTTTATCAGCAGCTGTTTATTTGTAGTCTTAAAAAAGTCAACTATGTGTGCAGTGCAAGGTGAAATGTAGTTATGTCATTTTCTTGTTAATAACACACACATCAATCTTTTGTTGCTTCCTTATTTGTCATTATTCAAAGCTGATTGTAATGTGTAGCAGCGGCAGCTGAACTCAATTTGACAATGTGTCATAGTTACGTCAGTCGCCTGGAATTAAACATGCAAATAGTTGTGTCGTTAGTCCTGAATCTTCACGGACCTCATGGACAACATAATTAGGAACCAGTACTAAAAAAAATTATACTTGCTATACATCTCTTATCTTCACCACTAAACCTTTGAAATATGTTGACATATGTGCAGCTAAAGGTAAATAAACAGTAGCCATATTGAATGTTTGCCTTCATTTGACCATGTGAGTAAGAAGGACGGCCTCCAGGTCACATGGTTACACCCCAGCAATTACACTGTTGATGATTGATTTTTAAATGGTGGTTTTAAAAAGCAAATATATCTCCATCTTTAGTCATAAATGTGGCCCCTGGGTGAACATGTGTCACAAACATTGTATTAGATGATATGTGGATGTTGTGCTTACTTGGACTGTGATGAAGCTGTGAGGACTCAGGTGGTTTGTCTTCATGCTCTTCAGTCTTCACAGAGACAACAGTCAGTGGAAACTTGCTGAAATCAGCCTCCTCCTGCCCTACAAGACACTCTCCCTCCTCTTTCTCTTTAAAACAAGGGGGCCGTGGATCCACCTCGTCCCATTTAAAGTATGAGGGCTGTGTATCCTCTAGAGTGAAACTGTCCCCCTGCAGATGAGGCAGACATTCTTTTTGGTGTTCAATCAGCTGATGGATGTCTACAGGACACAAACAAAACACATTTTAACTCCTACATGCTAAATATTAAATCGTACATGAAATAATGGGCTGTGGCTATTGAAAATGTTATTAATTAAGTGTTCTACTGGAAATGTTTTCGATTAATAGAGTAACTGGATAGTGCATAATGTTCCTTGGTTGAAGAGAAATTTAAGCAACTTTAAGACATTTCACTTAATAATGAACGGCCAATTGGTTTGAGATGGTATGTGATCAAGACGTCATCTTTAGATGAGGCTTTGTTTTTTTGACAATCACTGCTACGTTAGAAGGTTAAAGTACCAATGATTGTCAAACACACACTAGGTGTGGCGAGATTATTCTCTACATTTGACCATTCACCCTTGATCACCCCCTGGGAGGTGAGGGGAGCAGGGAGCAGTGAGCAGCAGCGGTGGCCACGTCAGGGAATAATTTTAATGGTGATTTAACCCCCAAATCCAACCCTTGATGCCGAGTGCCAAGCAGTGAGGTAACGGGTCCCATTTTTATAGTTTTTGGTATGACTGGATCGGGGTTTGAACTGACAACCTACCGATCTCAGGGCGGACACTCTAACCACTAGGCCACTGAGTAGGTGGGTGTAGTAGGTGTTGTAGTAGGGTAATGGCTGCACCAATATGAAGGAAATAACAGGTCAGTATAGCTTTGACACACATATATAACTTGTCAGACCTGCCATCTAGCAGGCTAGGTTTACAGCGTCAGTTACCATGGTAACTGACTCTGACTTTGTCTTACCTTTCTTATTTTTGGAGGTAAAACTCTCAAGCTTTACATACTCAGGACTTTGCACTTAACCTGCCCTGTGGAATATTCCCCCGGTGACTGTGTGAGTTTTGTGTAAACATGTTGATACACATTGTTACAAACTGAGAGGAACATCAACCTCTCATAAATATTGTGTGTCTGAAACTGTCTCGTTTTTATGAACAATGTAAAACAATCAGTGCATCATCCTCACATGACAATTCATCTTCCTATAGACAATCTATTAAAGAATAGTGTTAATAATGAAATATAAAGTAAGTAAAGATGTGAGAGTAAGAAGTAAACAAACCTGTTCTGTGTAACACAACTTGATGTTTTTGATGTTGTCGCTCCTTCTCCTCTTTTGTTGGACAAAGTTCCTCCTCGTACTCTGCTATCGTTCTTTCGCACATTTTCACACAATCACAACACTTTACACTCACATTTGATCTCTACTTAGTGATGTGTTTTGATCACTTCCGCCTCTCTTTGTTAGCAGCTAACAAGCTAAACTAACAAACTAAGCTAGCTCGAGAAACATCAAAGTGCGCTCAGACTAATATAACCGGATGCAAAGAGTTATTAACGATGTTTACTCTATTTACTAGAGTCTAATAAAGGACATATATGTGTACATGGAGGCACAGATTAACAACACTGAACTGTGACGACTGCAATAACGTCTTCACCGTCAGACGCCATCTTGCTTTATCCTCGCCGTGTTTAATTCGCGCGCAGTGTTGTAAGATCTCGCGAGAGAAACAAGTAACCAGCTCTTTTCCAGATCTCGCAAGAGAAATAACTACAACCAGACGGTAAAACTATTTTGTTGTATACTATTTACTTACTTTGAAAATAAAAGTACTCTTGTCCATTTCAAATTTTCAAAAGAAAGACATACAGCTTTTTTTCGTAAAAATATTCAAATATTTCTCAATGTTTTGAAACGACAGTAACATAAGGAAAGCAAAAAAAATATATATATATTAATTCATTCCGTTTTTATAATGAATGTGGAAGGTTTTCATGTTGTTTTTAAATTTCCTTTGGCATTATATATACTATATCTATTAATCTATGCATATATATATATATATATATATATATATATATATATATATATATATATATATATATATATATAATCTATGCATATAT
This sequence comes from Nerophis ophidion, assembly GCF_033978795.1. Lineage (NCBI taxonomy): Eukaryota > Metazoa > Chordata > Actinopteri > Syngnathiformes > Syngnathidae > Nerophis > Nerophis ophidion. The sequence goes on from NC_084638.1 coordinate 13,096,803, forward strand.
ATATATGTATATATATAACATTACACACATCCTCCAGGCTGAGTTAGTCTAGAATGAAGTAAGCTGTAAAATACTTGAAAGTCATGTAAAGAAAATATTTGAAAAATTGACTGTGATAATAAATAGAATAAAATACATTCCCACAAATATTAACAACATTTATATATATATATATATATATATATATATATATATATATATATTGTTCGGTCTTGTTTGTTGAATTTATTTATGGTATATGTAAAACCAGTGTTTAAGTTCACTTGGGAATTCATTAGTGAGGTGCACTTCCTACTTTAGACAGCAGGAGGAGGCATTGCCTTGTTTACAGTAATGTCCAAGTTAACAGGAGACAACAAGTAGTTCCTTTGAGTCTACTTTAAGCTAGTTCGGTGACGATTGCAAACGTGTTCATCTGCTCGAATCTCATGCCAAACAAAGTATCACCGGTATGTATCGTTGAGTAGTACTTTAGTATTTGATTGAGTTGCATTATTTGTTGGATGTGATGTAATTTGGGACGTTTTATGGCCAAAAGTCAGACATGCTAATTTTCACAATTTATACAGTGAAGAGAATGTTAGCATAGTAAGCTAGTTTGCTGTCGAGCACTCAGATTACATCTTTTGTGGCATTTATTTATCTATTTAAGTTCAATACACAGCATAATTCATGTTTTATTGTAGCATGCTTGTGTGTGTAAGTGGCTGTGTGTGCATGTCTGTAATGTAAGCATCCTTTCTGCTTGTATGCTTTCAGTTTTACCCTTTTTACGGTCAATAAACCTGTGGACTAGAAGACGTTTTTCAGAGTGTTTGATCAAGAAAAGGTGTTAGAGTAAAGCCAAGATATTTCTACATATCGAGGGCGGCACAGTCAAAGCCCTTTGAGTTACCTTGAAGGTAGAAAAGCGCTATACAAGTATAACCCATTTACCATTGTTCCTATAACCCCTTTGTTCAAATGTTTGTTCCACTTGGGGCGCGGGCATCTTGTCTGACTCACACCATGCACAGCCTTCCTTGTCACATATTGTTCCTTTTCCCGCTATCCATCCAGTAATTCAAACTGATCCAGCAGCGTGATTGAAGATTATTTTTACTTACAAAAATCAAGGAACCAGGAAACTCGGGAAACAAAAGCTAGCCTATATAAAACGACATATATGTGCACATATATGCACTGATTGAAAATACAGAACTATAATGCCCATTAGACTTTCTCCATCAAACGCCATCTTGCTTTCCCTTCATTCTTATTCTTTTTTCTATTTCCAGCAGTCTAGTAGAACATCTTAGGTGTATTGCTGCCCTCGATTTCCCCCTTCTGTCCTATTGTCAGGTGCAAACACATAATGACATCTATTAAACAGACAAGAAACAAGGACTCAGGCAGAGACAGTTACATTTGGTTCAATGAGGAGAGATTTATTTGACTGTACTTTACAGAAAGAACTTAGGCTCTAAAGTAACAGTCTGACTTGCTCCAATATTTATTCAGGGGGGTCCCTGAATACATCACTAAAGTTGCTGCTAGAGGAATGGGGATAATCAGCAGCTGCAGACACAATATATGATTATACAAAAATGCTGACACCCGTGATATCGCCCTGTCTCTGCTTTGTTTGCATCATGGCACGTGGTGTTTGGCCTTGGCTTGTCAGCAGGCCGTTCCTGGACACAAACGCTGATACGAGACGGCTAGCAATGGATTAGATTGCAAGTAGTGCTTTTGCACAAAGACAAAAACACAACTTAAGTATAATTGATAATAACTATAAGCAAAAGAGTTGTGTGACAAATTATACATAATTATTCTAACACCTATGGCCCACACTACATTCTACAGTCCGGTAGGTGGAAGTTTGAACCTTTTAAGTCATGGCTGCAAACTGCCAGTAAGAAGAAGAAGTAATGGAACTGGTTGCTTGTTTCTCTCGCGAGATCTGACATTTTTAAATACAACAATTGACAGGTTGACAACATCCAAACAAACCAAGGCATCTCCAATACATCTCAACATTACACACATCCTCCAGGCTGAGTTAGTCTAGAATGAAGTAAACTGTAAAATACTTGAAAGTCATGTAAAGAAAATATTTGAAAAATTGACAGTGATAATAAATAGAATAAAATACATTCCCACAAATATTAACAACATTTATTGTACCCAACTTTAGTTGAAGCATACATTGTTTATTGCATAAAGGTCTGGGGACATACATCACAACAATATTCATACAACACAAGAAAGTAATAAAGACAATTAATAGAATGGATTTTAGAGATCCAACAAATTATTCATAGTCACACATTTTAAAATTGTATAAAACACAACTGTTCATATGATGTATAAAGTAAATAATAATATGCTTCCAAAAGTGGTCCAGAAAATGTTTCAGATGTGAACCAGAAAATATGAATTAAGAGGGACTCATGTGTACTCAAAAGCAACGTTATGAACACATGTAAAACAAATATGTACATCATATAAAGGAGTTCAATGGAATCATCTACAATTACAAAATAAAATATGTAACAATCATTCAAAAACCATATATAAAACACTATTATGAATAAGTATATAAGTGAATTATGAATATCTACACATAACATGTTTATTGTAACATACTTTATGTACTGTTTATTCTCACCTTTTCAGTCAAATTGTTGTGTTCATTTTAAATTACGCAAATGTGTATATTAACTCATGTATTTGACTGAAATAAAAGCACTAATCTGAAGTGTCTAATCTATAAATGTTAGAATCATAATAACAAGATTGTGCTACACACACACACAACAGTGAGGTCACACATGTTATATGTGCTGATGTTGGTAGAAAGTCAAGTTTTGACCGTTTATTTCAAATCCTGCATCTTTATGTGCTGCTGCTGTTCTCACCAGCACACTTGTGTTTCTTACACTGGTACTTATAAGAGAATCTTTCACCACACACACTGCAACTTAACACTTTCTCCCCTGTGTGTGTTCTCATGTGTACTGTAACAGATTTTGGGTGACGGAAGCTTTTGTGGCAGCTTGAACAGGAGTATGGTTTTTCACTAGAGTGCGTTATCATGTGTGATTTGAAATGGGGCCTTTGAGTAAAATCTCTACCGCAGATTGAACATGAAAAAGGTTTTTCACCAGTGTGTGTTCTCATGTGTACTTTTAAACTTTGATTTATTGCAAAACTTTTACCACATTCTGAGCAGGAAAAGGGTTTTTGTCCAGCGTGTATTCTCATGTGTTCTTTTAAACTTTGTTGTATTACATAACTTTTACCACATTCTGAGCAGGAACAAGTTTTTTCTCCAGTATGTATTCTCATGTGTCTATTGAAATATTGCCTTTGAGTAAAATCTTTACCGCAGATTGAACATGAAAAAGGTTTTTCTCCAGTGTGAACTCTCATGTGTACTTTCAAATTGCGATTTTCTACAAAACCTTTACTACAGATTGAACAGGTAAAAGGTTTTTCTCCAGTGTGTGTTCTCATGTGTCTTTTTAGATGCCAATGGTTTTTAAAGGTTTTGTCACAGAGAGAACATGTGAAGTGAGTGTTGTCAATGTGACATGTCTTATCATCTTTAGAGTCTTCATCATCAGTGTCAGGAGAGTGTGACGTTGTGTCCTCACTATCTGATAGTGGAGCTAAGAGCTTGTCTGCTTGTGATCCTCCACAGTGGTCTCCATCAGCTTCTGTTGTCATGTGTTGTGTTGAGCTGCTGCCTGGAAGTTCCGCCGCTCTCTTCTCCTCACCCTCACCGTTGACCTCATCTTCACTCTTCACACTGATGGGGTGTCTCTTGTCATCCTCTATAAAGTGGGGGAACAGCCGCTGTTTTTCTTCATCTTTAAAGTGAGGGGCCTGTGGCTCCTCTTCTTTTACTTGGAGGTGCTGTGACCTCTTCTGCTCCATACTGGAAGACCCCTCCTTCTGCTCAGGTGGATGATATTTTTCACAGACGTCTGCAGGACACAAGAAGACATGCAGGGATCGAAATAGATTAAGATTTGACCAATTCAGATTGCATTTTCGATTGTGCTTTACGATTCGGTTATTTGTAGATTCACTTTTGCTTTCACATTCAGTAAAAAGGAGAAGAAACAGGTCGATTGGCATTAACTTTGACGAGTTGAGAAGTAACTTGAGCGTACAAAGCAAACAGTGAGGTCTTAAGAGGCACAGATTTTAAGGGTCCTCCATGAGGTGTCAGAGGGCCCTAAGGTCAATATTGTGCTTTTAAAATATCTATAAAATAAAAATATATTTGGCAAGAAAGTAACAAAATACTACACGTTATTTTGTGGCAATTACAAAAGAATGCCCAGTATAAATCTCAGGGCATTCAATCAATCACACCTGGACTGTTAAAATATATATATATATATATATATATATATATATATATATATATATATATATATATATATATATATATATATATATATATATATATATATATTATATATATATATATATAATATATATATATACATATTTACGGCGTGGCGCAGTGGAAGAGTGACCTTGCGCAACCAAGGGTCCCTGGTTCAATCCCCACCTAGTACCAACCTCGTCACGTCCGTTGTGTCCTGAGCAAGACACTTCACCCTTGCTCCTGATGGGTGCTGGTTAGCGCCTTGCATGGCAGCTCCCTCCATCAGTGTGTGTGTGAATGGGTGAATGTGGAAGTACTGTCAAAGCGCTTTGAGTACCTTGAAGGTAGAAAAGCGCTATACAATTACAACCCATTTATTTATCTATTTATATATATATATATATATATATATATATATATATATATATATATCTTGATTGGATTATCCAGAGAATAGTGCTCGATACCGTGGTAGAGCGCAATATGTAGGTTTGGGAAAAAAAATCACAAGACTACTTCATCTCTACAGATCTGTTTCATGAGGGGTTCCCTCAATCATCAGGAGATGATTGAGGGAACCCCTCATGAAACAGATCTGTAGAGATGAAGTAGTCTTGTGATTTTTTTTCCCAAACCTACATATACATATATATATATATATATATATATATATATATATATATATATATATATATATATATACATATATATATATATATATATATATATACATATATATATATACATATATATATATATATATATATATATACATATATATATATATATATATACATATATATATATACATATATATATATATATATAATACACACCCACGTGACTCCAAAAAGAGATAAGTAGTACAAAATGGATGGATGGATGGATATATAAACATATATACATGCATATATACGGTTGCGATCAAAAGTTTACATACACTTGTAAAGAACATAATGTCATGGCTGTGTTGAGTTTCCAATCATTTCTACAACTCTTATTTTTTTGTGATAGAGTGATTGGAGCACATACTTGTTGGTCACTATAAACACTCATAAAGTTTGGTTCTTTTATGAATTTATTATGGGTCTACTGAAAATGTGAGCAAATGTGCTGGGTCAAAAGTATACATACAGCAATGTTAATATTTGCTTACACGTCCCTTGGCCAGTTTCACTGCAATAAGGTGCTTTTGGTAGCCATCCACAAGCTTCTGCCTGAATTTTTGACCCCTCCTCTTGACAAAATTGGTGCAGTTCAGCTAAATTTGTTGGTTTTCTGACGTAGACTTGTTTCTTCAGCATTGTCCACACAACTTTGGGAAGGCCATTCTAAAAACTAAATTCAAGCCGGATTTAGACATTCCTTAACCACTTTTGACGTGTTTGGGGTGATTGTCCTGTTGGGACACCCAAATGCGCCGAAGACCAAACCTCCGGGCTGATGATTTGAGCTTGTCCTGAAGAATTTGGAGGTAATCATCCTTTTTCATTGTCCCATTTAAAGCACCAGTTCCATTGGCTGCAAAACAGGCCCAGAGCATAATATGACCACCACCATCCTTGACGGTAGGTATGATGTTCCTGGGATTAAAGGCCTCACCTTCCCTCCTCCAAACATAACGCTGTATTGTGGCCAAGGAGCTAAACATTTTTTCATCTGACCACAGAACTTTCCTCCAGAAGGTCTTATCTTTGTCCATATGATGTCAAATGAAACAAAAATTGAGCTGTTTGGCCACAATTCTGTGTTTGTTAGAAAGTTCCACAACCTTTCACGTTACCCCACGCATGTGCTACAGCACTCATCTCATTGTGGAACATGTGAATGTTTGAAGTGGAACTAAACGTGATCTCTGAAAGGGGTACACATTATTTCCAAAGCAGGGCCCCCATCCACTTATACAATACAAGAACAAATACTTTCACAGTATCATGTTAGACCCGCTCGACATCCATTGCTTTCCTCCTCTCCAAGGTTCTCATAGTCATCATTGTCACCGACGTCCCACTGGGTGTGAGTTTTCCTTGCCCTTATGTGGGCCTAGCGAGGATGTCGTAGTGGTTTGTGCAGCCCTTTGAGACACTAGTGATTTAGGGCTATATAAGTAAACATTGATTGATTGATTCATAGAACATATCTGATGAAAACCAACATTATTTTGTTATTTTATTCATAAGTGGGCCATACCACCTATTAGGGTTGTACGGTATACCGGTATTAGTATTGTACCGCGATACCAATGAATTATTTTCGGGACTATACCGTCTCTGAAACGTACCGATCCCGCACCGCCCCTCTCCCGTGTCAAAGTCACGTCGTGACATTGCTGGTTTACGAGCAGACGAGCATGTTCGGCGGCACAAATCACGGACTACTTACAAGCAGACACAGTGTGTAGACAGGAAAGGGAGAATGGATGCCTCTTGGCTAGAAAACTAACAATAAAGGTGAAGTTATAAGACTAAAACACCCTCAGGAAGAGGTGCTTTAAGACATGGCTAGCTATCTAGCGACTAACGTCCATCCGCCGTCGGCAGTGTTTTAGCGACTTCTAAATCACTAATACTCGCCTCCATGGCGACAAATAAAGTACGTTTCTTACAAGTACATTATCACTGGAGGACGAGGAACAGCTAAACATGCTTCACTACACACCGTAGCTCACCGGCATCAAAATGTAAACAAACGCCACATACCTAGTCGATACTACTATGATTACGTCGATATTTTTTGGCATCACAAAATCTTCTTTCTTTTTAATAAAATGTATATTATGTTTATAAACTCAGGAAATTTGTCCCTGGACACATGAGGACTTTGAAGATGACTAACGTATGATCCTGTAACTACTTGGTATCGGATTGATACCCACATTTGTGGTATCATCCAAAACTAATGTAAAATATCAAACAACAGAAGAAAAAGTGATTAATACATTTTAACAGAAGTGTAGACAGAACATGTTAAAAGAGAAAATAAGCAGATATTAACAGTAAATGAACAAGTAGATTAATAATCAATTTTTATGGTTTGTCCTTAATAAAGTTGACAAAATAATAGGTGTATAAATGAAACAATATGTTACTGCATATGTCAGCAGACTAATTAGGAGTCTGTTTGTTTACTTACTACTAAAAGACAAGTTGTCTAGTATGTTCACTATTTCATTTAAGGACTTAACTGCAATAAGAAACATATGTTTAATGTACCCTTAGTTTTTTTTATTAAAATAAAGCCAATAATGCCATTTATGTGGTCCCCTTTATTTAGAAAAGTACCACAATAATTTTAGTACCGGTACATAAATATTGGTATAGTTACAACACTACCACCTATATTTGAATATTGTCTAATGGAAATGACTGCTGTCTGATAATCACATTAATAACCAGTGTTGGCGTTAACACACTTGTTATGTCTTTGTACGCATTGAAATCAAAAAGGACGTGCATTTCTGTAAGTCTGTGCGTCCCAGGGATGCAGAGTTTTTGTTTTTTTTAACCGACCTGCCTTCTCTGGGTCAAAACTCAGTTTGCTTGTTTTTTTAATCGATTATTGCTTTTTGCCGGTGTTTTGTTTTGTTTATCATGATGGTGCGCTCTCATCACGCCGTCACTTGAGGACCGGCACGTCAGCGGGAGCAAGCGCGCTGTCGGTTGGTAGAGTGGCCGTGCCAGCGACTTAAGAGTTCCAGGTTCGATCCGCGCTTCCTCCATCCTAGCCACTGCCGTTGTGTCCTTGGGCAAGACACTTTATCCACCTGCTCCCAGTGCCACCTATACTGGTTTAAATGTAACTTAGATATTGGTTTTCACTATGTAAAAGTGCTTTGAGTCACTAGAGAAAAGCGCTATATAAATATAATTCACTTCCCTAATTCACACGATTGATGAGCATTTATTTTTAAATGGACATGTTAAACAGCAAGTATATCTCCATCTTTAGTCATAAATGTGGCCCGCAGATGAACATGTGTCACAAACATTGTATTAGATGATATGTGGATGTTGTGCTTACTTGGACTGTGATGAAGCTGTGAGGACTCAGGTGGTTTGTCTTCATGCTCTTCAGTCTTCACAGAGACAACAGTCAGTGGAAACTTGTTGGGATCCGCCTCCTCCTGCCCTGGAAGAAACTCTTCCTCCTGAGTAACCCAGAGATCCTCCTCTTCCTCTTTAATGTGGGGGGGCTGTGGATCCTCCTGCTGCTGAAGGGGACGTTCTTCTTGACAAGCGTTCATCTGTTGGACGTCCGCAAGACAACACAAACAAACTTCACCTCCGATGTGTCTAATATTTTTTAGTCTATCAAATATAACATTTTCCAAGTGGACTGACACCACTTTGTGGTGATGTTCTTCTACACATGGAATAATCATCAGTTATTGATTATTATGAATTGATCTTGTTTTCCACATTTACATTAATTATTGATAGAAAGTAACAACTTATAGAAAACCTCCTGCTGGGATTTTAATAGTCATGACTGCATTAAGTCAGTCTAAACGTATAAAAGTTTCATTGTGCTGCAGCATCAAGTGACGCCAACTCGCTCCTCCCACTACCAACCTACCAACCAACCTTGACGTGCACCTCCAAAATAGTCCCACCTCACGTCAACGGTGACCAAGACTGCAGAGCTGTGACTAGATGGCTTTACTTTTACGCGCAATATCCTCTCCTTGTTCTTCCTTCTGCGAAAACAACATTTTCAACCCAACAGAAAACAAACAGAAGTGCAGCGAAGCACGTGTAACAAGTGCCAGCGAGTGTGGCCGTGCGATAGTAGGTTGGTTGAACCTCACTCACACCTTAAGAAATTTCCTGGTGCGAGAATATCTATATATACAAATATATAAATATATATATATTTTTTGAATTTTTAGGTACCTCATGATGCAACTATAAATACAATATTGATACAAATTAATTTTGTGTGCAGTATGTTAAAGCTATTTTTAAAATTTAACAATATTTAATTAAATATTTATTCTAGTCTGACTGAATAAGCATCAATCGCTAACAATTGTGCAAATAGTGTATTCGTAATAACAAACATCAGTTGATTTAATTTACATGATATGTCCGCCCGAATGCAGCTGAGATAGGCTCCGGCACCCCCCCTCGCAACCCCAAATAGGGACAAGCGGTAAAAAATGGATGGATGGATGGATGTTATCAAGGTAATAGAAGTGCGTGCAAACAACATAATTTGTATTTATTGCTAATAAAGTTAGCACCAACACAAAGTAGACTACTGCAATGTATGTGTAATACATTATATTACACTGTCATAAAAAGATACATTTATTTTTTTATCCTGCAAAGCGTCTTTGAGTGCACTGAAAAGCTCTATACCAAATAAAATGAATTATTATTATTATTATTATTATACCATGTGACTTTTTCCAGACTTAAATTACGAGACGTTCGTCCCTTTCTAGTAACAAATATTTAATGATGTTAAACGTGACTGTAATATACAAAAAAAGTTAAAGTATTAAATAAGTCATTATAATTCTCATAGAGAACATATAAAAGACACTCCTCAAAAAAAACGCTCGCATTTGCTACAAAGGCCTGCTAACCCTAGCACGCTAGCTTCGAACAACATATCAGGTAAATAAGATAGATAATATAAAAATATATAATTTATATTACCTCATAAGCTGCGTGTAGAAGAGAGGAGTGGAATATATTCTTCCTATTGTTACACCAGCAACTCTTAAATGGGACTTTTTTGTTGGTCTGCGGCTGGGCGAAGGAAGTGTGCACCACTCACTATTGTCCCAGAGAAACACGTGTTTGGCCAACATTTATTCCGCGATTGAGAACACCTCGAAGACGTCACACAGGAGGAAGAAACAAAACAAGATGGCGTCTGACGGAGAATACGTTGTTTTGGTTATCATGGTTTCTTGGTCCTAATTACAACGTACATGTGCACATGTGTGTCGTTTAATAGAGTAAACGTCGTTATTATTGTCTGTATGCACTTTGAGTGCACTTTGACGTGCGAGCCGAGCCTGCTGGTTAGCTTAGCTTATTAGCTGCTAACAAACAGAGGCGGAAGTGATCGACACATCAAAGCAGAGATCCCAATGTAAGTGTTTTAAATACACAAATACACATTTATACATATGTAATGTAGTAACATTATTAATAACATGTCATATTTACATATCTTGCTCATTTCAAGCATACAATATATTATAATATGTTATATGTGCAACCAGGGGAGAAAAACCGCTGGATCAAGTATATACAAACATCGCAAATGCATACAGAGCTCATGTATATCCTCATCTAGACGTGTCAGACCACCTTTCTCTTCTGTTGCACCCTCGCTACACACCCAACATCATCCATCAGCTCCAGGATTGTTTAAACTCTGGCTTGATTGTTTAAACTATGGGTTGAATAAACAAGCAACTTAAATCCATCAATTGGTAAGTGTTTGTTTGGCCTTAAATGTGGGTGGGCGGAAACGCTGGATGCAAATATAGCTACAAATGTACATACAGCTAGCCTAAATAGCATGTTAGCATCGATTAGCTGGCAGTCATGCCGCGACCACATATATCTGATTAGCACATAAGTCAATAACATCAACAAAACTCACCTTTGTGATTTTGTTGACTTTATCGTTGGAAATGCATCTGCAGGATATCCATACATCTCTGTGCCATGTCTGCCTTAGCATCGCCGGTAAAATGTGTTGACCAAACGATAGGGACTTTCGCATCTTGTGACACTGGAGCAACTTAAATCAGTCGATTGGTAAGTGTTTGTTTGGCATTAAATGTGGGTGGAGGGAAAGGCTGGATGCAAATATAGCTACAAATGTACATACAACTAGCCTAAATAGCATGTTAGCATCGATTAGCATGGCATGCTAATCGATGCACATTCTACGTAAATCAACTTGAATCCGTCCCTGATCGTGTTGTTACACCCTCCGACAACACACCGACGAGGCGTGATGTCTCCAAGGTACGGAAAACAGTGAAAAAAACGTAAAATAACAGAGCTGACTTGACTCGATGTTTATAATGTGTGTGAGAAAATGACGGTTGACTACGGAGGCAACGTCACGTTGTGACGTCATCGCTCCGAGAGCAAATAATAGAAAGCCGTTTAATTCGCCAAAATTCACCCATTTAGAGTTCGGAAATCAGTTAAAAAAATATATGGTCTTTTTTCTGCAACATCAAGGTATATATTGACGCTTACATAGGTCTGGTGATAATGTTCCCCTTTAAAGTAAGTATGCAACATCCTAAAGGACAGAAACCATCCAGCACATGGCCTCTTCAACCTGCTACCCTCTGGAAGGAGATATAGATCGATTCGCGCCAGGACCACCAGAATGTCTCAGAGTCTGTATCCCCAGGCTGTGAGACTGCTAAATGAACAGCATGACCCTTTACTGCCCCTGACCATCTTATTACCTCACTCTTCACCACCTCAATAATTGTGCTCTGGACTTTACATTGCTGCAGCATCAACGCAACACCCATCAGACATCTCACTGTTCCCGCCCCTCCTGTCCCTCTATACACGTTCTCATAGACAAATGCTAAACTGTAAACTATGGTCAACCTGCACATCAATGCAGTTTCTATGCCGCTGGACAAAGCTCAAACGAAATATCGTTGACATGTATGACTTAAGTGTTATTTATGACAATGACAATAAAGGAATTGATTGATTGATTGATTGATTGATTGATTGATTGATTGATTGATTGATACAATGTTTGCTCTCACTGGGATGCCGACTGATTGGATTGTCATATCTTCCCGTTTAGATGAAGAATTAATTTTCCAAAAGGAGAAAAAAAAGGTTTGTGCAAAAGAGCGTATTTTTGTGTTTTTCTTGCCATCTCCAGGTCTAAGTTGGTTGTCAAAGTTGACCAAGTTCTCGGTTTTTGTCCACAACCTTCTACTACATAAGTGAGGAGCATGATTTATAATCGAGAATTAGCTTTCACCATCTTAGAGGCGGGAAAGCAGATCAGTATGTTAATATAACAGCATAAGCTAGTTACTTCTGTGATCAATGCACCGCTAAAAGTAGGTCCTTAACATTAGCGCTTAAAATAACAATATTGCCACTACTTGGTTAATATTCAGGTCACAAAATGTAAATGGCAGTTTTTGGATGGTTATTTGGAGGACTTTGTGGGTCTAATAGAGGAGCTCCCATTGACTCTAATATTAGCTGATTTTTGCTCACATTTATTTACTAATTAGAATTCATAAAAATTTAAAACATATGTCTTACACAAAGGAATGTGAATGATAGGCGACATTTTTGAAAAAAGTGCTGTTTCCTTTGAATTTGTCAGATAAGTAAACACTTTCTTAAATAAAAGATGAAAAACAATTAAGGTTGTTTATAAATATTATCCACAATGAAGTTACAGTAAAACTAAGCACACAAGAGAAAGTACATTCATATACACATGAATTACACATATGTGTAAGAATCATGTTAACCACCAAAATATTGTCTTGTTCTCCTCAAGCCAATATCCAGTATCCTTTGGTGAGCTGACCGTATCGTCACACCCTTAGTTGAAAGCATACCAATTCCATGACATGACACTTCCACGTGATGTAGAACAGTAGTACCACATTTTAAACATACACACACATCTGAAGAATATAAAAAAATAAATATATATGGTGGGCCAAACCAAATGACTCGGCGAACCAATGTTTGGTATGGGCAATATGACCTAAAATCTATATCCTAATAACAATATAAGTCACGATGTATCATTTGGTATATGAATGATAATAGAAGAATTTCAAAGTGGGTTACAAAAGCTCCTAATTTGGCAGCTGACATAAGCAGTAACATATTGTGTCTTTTCTAATTCTAATATTTTGTCGAAACAATTATTATTAATGTTCTTGTTTATTTACTGTTAATATCTAGTTACATTATTTGAGAAAATAATACTGGAAATGGTGTAATATTTTACTGCATATTACAGCAACTAAATAAGGAGTCTGTGTAGCCTGTTTTAAAATGGTGCTATTAGTAATTCTATATGAAATAATATATCGCAAAATCCATTTTAAACCATATTGTCTATCCATAGTAAAAAGTCCTGTCGTCCTTGTTTGTTTTTCTTTTCCTGTGAACAATGTTGTAAAGAGCAGCTTGTTTGTGGGTCACTGAGATTTAAAGACTAACTTGTTTTTCCCAAGTGCATGTAAAAGTACTGAATGCATTGTGTGACTGAGCAGAGATGGTGTGTTTGTTTTGCAGACATCCGTGGAAAACATCTTCACCCTGAGCAACAGAAATGGAGCTTGAGGATGTGGAAGGAGGAGCCACTGCCCTCCCACATTAAGAAGAAAGAGGAATACTCACTGATTCCCCATTTTTTTTTTGAAAAGGAAGAGAAGGACCCACTGACACCCCATTTTAAAGAGGAAGAGGAGGAACCACTAACACACAATTTTAAAGAGGAAGAGGAGGACCCACTGACTTCCCATTTTAAAGCGGAAGCGGTGGATCCACTGAACCCTCACATTAAGGAGGAAGAGATGGATCTACTGAGACCCCATTTTAAAGAGGAAGAGGACCCACATACACCCCATTTCAAAGAGGAAGAGGAGGACCCACTAATATCCAATTTTAAAGAGGAAGAGGAGGACCCACATACACCCCATTTCAAAGAGGAAGAGGAGGACCCACTAATATCCAATTTTAAAGAGGAAGAGGAGGACCCATTGACGCCCCTTTTTAAAGAGAAAGAGGTGGATCCACAGAGCCCTCACATTAAAGAGGAAGAGGTGGAACCACTGACCCCTCACATTAAAGAGGAAGAGGAAGAACACAGCATCAGTCAGCAGGGAGAGCATCTAGAAGGACTGGAGGAGGTTGATGTCACCAAGATGCCAGTGACTGGTGTCCCTGTGAAGAGGGAAGATGATGAGGTCAAAGGTGAAAGTGAGGAGAGGGGAGGGGGGGAGCCTCCAAGCAGCAGCTCAACACAACACATGACAACAGAAGCTGATTGAGACCACTGTGGAGGATCACAAGCAGACAAGCTCTTAGCTCCACTATCAGATAGTGAGGACACAACGTCACACTCTCCTGACACTGATGATGAAGACTCTAAAGATGACAAGACATGTCACACTGACAACACTCACTTCAAGTGTTCACACTGTGACAAAACTTTTAAATATCCTAGTAAATTGAAAAGACACATGAGAACGCACACTGGAGAAAAACCTTTTTCATGTTCAATCTGCGGTAACGATTTTATTCATAGGCACGATTTGAAAATACACATGAGAATACACACTGGAGAAAAACCTTTTTCATGTTCAATCTGTGGTAAAGATTTTACTCATAGGCACAATTTGAAAATACACATGAGAATACACACTGGAGAAAACCCTTTCTCCTGCTCAGAATGTGGTAAAGCTTTTGTATGAAGAAGCACTTTGAAAGTACACATGAGAACACACACTGGAGAAAAATATTTTTCTTGTTCAATCTGCGGTAAAGATTTTGTAAGAAGTCAGTGTTTAAAAGTACACATGAGAACACACACTGGAGTAAAAATGTTTTCTTGCTCAGAATGTGGTAAAGCTTTTGTACGAAGAAGCACTTTGAAAGTACACATTAGAACACACACTGGAGAAAAAACTTAAAGGGGAACATTATCACAAGTTCAGAAGGATTAAAACCAATGAAAATTAGTTCCCAGTGGCTTAATTTATTTTTCAATTTTTTACCCATCATGGAATATCCCGAAAAAAGGCTTTAAAGTGCCTGATTTTTGATATCTGTAAATCCACCGTCCATTTTCCTGTGACGTCATCTAGCGATGCCAATACAAACAACATGGCGGATAGCACAGCAAGATATAGCGACATTAACTCTGAATCAGACTCGGATTTCAGCGGCTTAAGCGATTCAACAGATTATGCATGTATTGAAACGGATGGTTAGAGTGTGGAGGCAGATAGTGAAAACGAAATTGAAGAAGAAACTGAAGCTATTGAGCGAATAGCTATTGAAGCTATTCGGCGATCACCTTCTAACCAACGATCGCATCTTTTGACCACTGGAGCAATTTAAATCCATCGATTGGCAAGTGTTTGTTTGGCATTAAATGTGGGTGGAGGGAAAGGCTGGATGCAAATATAGCTACAAATGTACATACAGCTAGCCTAAATAGCATGTTACCATCGATTAGCTGGCAGTCATGCCGCGACCAAATATGTCTGATTAGCACATAAGTCAATAACATCAACAAAACTCACCTTTGTGATTTCGTTGACTTTATCGTTGGAAATGCATCTGCTTTGAGTGTTGCAGGATATCCACACGTTTCTCTGTGCCATGTCTGTCGTAGCATCGCGGTACATACAGTACATACAGATAGCCTGAATAGCATGTTAGCATCGATTAGCCTGCCGTGCTAATCGATGCACATTCCACATAACACAACTTGAATCCGTCCCTGATCGTGTTGTTACACCCTCCGACAACACACCGACGAGGCACGATTTCTCCAAGGTACGGAAAACAGTCGAAAAAATGGAAAATAACAGCTGATTTCACTCTGTGTTTGTAATGTGTTTGAGAAAATGGCGGATTGATTACCTAAGTGACGTCACGTTGTGACGTCATCGCTCCGAGAGCGAATAATAGAAAGGCTTTTAATTCGCCAAAATTCACCCATTTAGAGTTCGGAAATCGGTTGAAAAAATCTATGGTCTTTTTTCTGCATCATCAAGGTATATATTGACGCTTACATAGGTCTGGTTGATAATGTTCCCCTTTAAACAAGTTCAGTATGTTGTAAAAGTTTTATACAAAGTCCGTATTTTGAAAAGACATGAGAAGACACACAGGAGAGAAAGTATTGAGTTGCAGTGTGTGTGGTGAAATATTTTCTTCTAAGTACCAGTGTAAGAAACACAAGTGTGCTGGTGAGAAAAGCAGCAGCAAATGAAACTGCAGGATTTGAAATAAACTCTCAAAACTTTAACTTTGACCTTCTAACAACATCAGCACATAGATTCTAACATTTATAGATTAGATATTTTAGATTATTGTTTTTTTTCAGTCATGTACATGTTTTAATATATGACATTGTCTACTTTTATTTAAAAATGAACACAACTAATTGACTGTAAAAATGAGAATAAACAGGACAAAATATGTTACAAATACTTTTTATGAGTGTAGAGATATGCAGTAATCATTTTTGATTATTAATGATGTTATAAATGAACTTTATATGATGTATATTTTTGTTTTACGTGTTCATACCTTTCCTTTTGAGTACACATAAATCCCTCCTAGTTCATATTTACTAGTTCACATCTGAAACATCTTCTGGACCACTTCTGGATGCAAATTATATACTTTGTACATAATTTGAGAAGTTGTGTTTTATACAAGATCATTTACTTTGAAAATGTGTGACTTTGTGAATAATTTTTGGGGTCTCAATAATCTGTTCCTTTAATTACCATTATTACTCTCTTTTGTAAGGTGAATGTTGTTTTGTATGTATGTGCCCTTTATGCAATATGTAGATTAGAGAAAATGGCAACATTATATGTGGAAGGTTATGAAGGATAATTTTGTTTTTAATAATCCACATTTTTATTCAAAAAACTACACGACAATTGTTTTTTAAAGTTGTTCATGATTTATTCCCTCTTTTAGAATCCTTAAAAACTTTATCAATTTCAGAGAACATGGAAACGTTTTGAATGTTAGGGAAAAATCAATAATGTACATCCATCCATTTTTTATACCACTTTTCCCTCTCATTTTATATGTAAAGCCTTTAATCACAAACTTGTCCGCCAAAGGGTGTTGCGTTTTGGAGAAACTCCTGTCAGAGTGCTGTTCAACACAATAAAGAGGAACCCAATATACTGCGCAGGACGTTGAGTAAAACACTTCTTTTACTGCGGAAATCTACTCACAAAAACAATCCAAACTGGAGGTAACAAAAAGCGATGGTGCGAAAAAGAGAAGAAAAAATGTGCATTGTGAAAAAACAAAATCAAAAGCTACTTACATACAAAAATAAACTCAACTTGGTTTGGAGTTACAAGACGTGGACACTACAAAACAACTCCAAGATGGATGGCACTGGGAATGGCCAAGGTAGCAAAATACTGGAAGAGTGGAATCACCGAGTGCCATCCAGCTGTCACGGTGCTGCTTAAATAGCACCAGGGTCTATTGGAAGCAGCTGTGCACTTCCCACAACTCCGCCCACAAGGACAACACAGGAACCCAAGGAGGGAGGAGAAATGTAAGAACAAGGTCAACCGCACCAAAAGAGGAAAACTGACAATACAAACCACAAGGTGGCAGCAGGCGGTGACAACTTCCCTCAAATTAATTAGGGAAAAATGGACTGAGCATAAGATAAATCATCACAATTGAAGTTAAATCATTTAAAAAGTTTATTTTTGTAACTCACTTCTATCCAAATTCATCCAGGATATTTCTCCAAAATGTTCCATTGGAGAATGCTGTCAAACTGTAATGTCTACTAGGAAAATGTAAACCAAATATATTTTTGTTAAATTCTGTCATTGTGTGTGTGTGTGTGTGTGTGTGTGTGTGTGTGTGTGTGTGTGTGTGTGTGTGTGTGTGTGTGTGTGTGTGTGTGTGTGCGTGTGTGTGTGTGTGTATTGTACATTGTAAAATACATTATAAAAACGATTAACGTCAAAGACAAATATAATATGAGTGTAATATTTTTTATTTTTTTATTTCTTTATACTACTGTTGTTTTAATACATTGTTAAATATTTGAATGCTTTTACGAAAATAAGTTTTATCTTTGTTTTGAAAATTTGAAATGGACAATTTTTTCTTTTATCTTCACAATAAGTAAATAGTATATAATAAAATAGTTTTACCGGGGGTGGAAAGCTAGTTGTACTTATTCCTCTCGCGAGATTTGGAAAAGACTGGTTACTTGATTCTCTCGCGAGATCTGACAACACTGCGCGCGAACCAAACACGGCGAGGATAAAGCAAGATGGCGTCTGACGGTGAAGACATTATTGCAGTCGTCACAGTTCAGTGTTCTTAATCTGTGCCTCCATGTACATATATATTTCCTTTATTAGACTCTAGTGAATAGAGTAAACATCGTTAATAACTGTTTGCATCCGGTTATATTAGTCTGAGCGCACTTTGATGCTTCTCGAGCTAGCTTAGCTTGCTAGTTAGCTTAGCATTTTAGCTGCTGACAAAGAGAGGCGGAAGTGATCAAAACACATCACTAAGTAGAGATCAAGTGTGAGTGTAAAGTGTTGTGATTGTGTGAAAATGTGCGAAAGAACGATAGCAGAGTACGAGGAGGAACTTTGTCCAACAAAAGAGGAGAAGGAGCGACAACAACAAAAACATCAAGTTGTGTTACACAGAACAGGTTTGTTTACTTCTCACTCTCACATGTTTACTAACTTTATATTTCATTATTAACACTATTTTTGAAATTATTGTCTATAGGAAGATGAATTGTCATGTGAGGATGATGCACTGATTGTTTTACATTGTTCATAAAAACGAGACAGTTTCAGACACACAATATTTATGAGAGTTTGATGTTCCTCTCAGTTTGTAACAATGTGTATCAACATGTTTACACAAAACTCACACAGACACCGGGGGAATATTCCAGAGAGCAGGTTAAGTGCAAAGTCCTGAGTATGCAAAGCTCGAGAGTTTTACCTCCAAAACCAAGAGAGGTAGGACAAAGTCGGAGTCAGTTACCATGGTAACTGACCCTGTAAAACTAGCCTGATAGCTGGCAGGTTTGAGAAGTTATTTATGTGTGCAAATATGAGGATGATTTCATTTTCCAGCATGACCTGGCACCTGCCCACAGGGCCAAAACCACCAGTAACTGGTGTACTGACCATGGCATTACTGTCCTTGATTGGCCTGCTAACTCCCCTGACCTGAACCCAATAGAGAATTTGTGGGGTATTGTGAAGAAGAAGCTGAAAGACACCAGACCCAATAATGCAAATGAGCTAAAGACTGCTATTAAAGCATCCCGGGCATCCATAACACCTCAGCTGACGCTGTGGCGAAGTTGGGAGAGTGGCTGTGCCAGCAATCAGAGGGTTACTGGTTCAATCCCCACCTTCCACCATCCTAGTCACGTCTGTTGTGTCCTTGAGCAAGACACTTCACCCTTGCTCCTGATGAGTCCTGGTTAGCGCCTTGCATGGCAGCTCCCGCCATCAGTGTGTGAATGTATGTGTGAATGGGTGAATGTGGAAATACTGTCAAAGCGCTTTGGGCTCCTTAAAAAGAGGTAGAAAAGTGCTATAAAAGAACAACCATTTACCATTTATCAGCTATTCCACAGGCTGATTGCCTCCATGCCACGCCGCATTGATGCAATATTCCAAGCACAAGGATTCCCAACCAAGTACTGAGTGCATTAATTGACATTCTCAAATGTTTGATTTTGTTTTGCTCTTATTTATCTTTTTTTTTTTTTTTTTGGTCCAAGGAAATATTCTAGTTTTTTTTAGATGTGATTTTTGCGTTTTCTTAAAATGTATGCCATTATCAGCAATATTTAAATAATAAAATGCTTGCAATATTTCAGGTGGTGTGTAATGAATCCAAAATGTGTGACATTTTCATGTTTTTAGTTGCATTACAGAAAATAAAGGACTTTATCACAATATTCAAATTTTCCGAGACAGTCCTGTAGTAGTTAAAATGTGTTTTGTTTGTGTCCTGTAGACATCCATCAGCTGATTGAACACCAAGAAGAATATCTCCCTCATCTGCAGGGGGACAGTTTCACACATCCACACTCCCTCTTTTTTAAAGAGGAAGAGGAGGGAGAGTGTCCTGTAGGGCAGGAGGAGGCTGATCTCAGCAAGTTTCCACTGACTGTTGTCTCTGTGAAGACTGAAGAGCATGAAGACAAACCACCTGAGTCCTCACAGCTTCATCACAGTCCAAGTAAGCACAACATCCACATATCGTCTAATACAATGTTTGTGACACATGTTCATCCGGGGGCCGCATTTATGATAAAAGATGGAGATATATTTGCTTTTTAACACCACCATTTAAAAATCAATCATCAACAGTGTAATTGCTGGGGTGTAACCATGTGACCTAGAGGCCGTCCTCCTAACCTCACATGGTCAAATGAAGGCAAACATTCAAAATGGCTACTGTTTATTTACCTTTAGCTGCACATATGTCAGCATATTTGAAAGGTTTACTGGTGAAGATAAGAGACCAAGTACCATTTTTTTAGTACTGGTTCCTAATTATGTTGACTATGAAAACCGTGAAGATTCAGGACTAACGACACAACTATTTGTATTTTTAATTCCAGCTGACTGACGTAACTATGACACGTTGTCACATTGAGTTCAGCTGCCGCTGCTACACATTACAATCAGCTTTAAATAATGACAAATAAGGACGCAACAAAAGTTTGATGTGTGTGTTATTAACAAGAAGATGACATTACTGCATTTCACCTTGCACTGCACACATAGTTGACTTCTTTAAGACTTCAAATAAACAGCTGTTGATAAAAGACTTCCCTGCTCTGAGATGTTACAGAACATCATGTTGGAGGTGTTCAACCTCTTGTGCTAATAGGAATGCTATTTAAAAATCCCTTTTTCCACTTTTTTTATTTCCACTAATTACATGTAGTACCGATAAATACTGGTATCAATAAGGAATATCAATTAGGGTATCATATCGATAAATTCTCAGCGATTAACATCTCTACTGAAGATGCAAGCCAGATATCTTAAAAAAATATATTCAACGTTTATTTGGATTTAGTTACTTCTCTGCTGTCCAGCAATGTCTCAATCAATCTAGTTTATTAGTACTAATTAGCAAAGTTTTCTTGTCTCTATAAAGTCTTTATTTTGACAGCCCCCTCGCGGTAAAGTTTTCGAAGTGCAAACTGAGGCAGTATTTGTGACTGATAAAACTTTCGGCGAATCATCCATCCATTTTCTACGGCTTATTTCCTTTGGGGTTGCGGGGGGGCGCTGGCGCCTATCTCAGCTACAATTGGGCGGAAGTCGGCGAATCATAATTTAAGAAATTGCACCGGAAAAATCCTTACTTTTGAAGACGGCCAATAAAAACACAATCAAAATCAGAAATACTTTAATAATCCCAGAGGGGAAATTGAGGTTTTCCACACAATCCCATTCAAGAGCAGACAAACATTACAGGGAGACAGAACAGGATCGCTGACGGGTCTACCAACTTCCGGCCCCCCTTACAAAAAAAGGGAGAAACAGCGGAGGAGGGGGGTGAAAAAAAATCAATCTCAGCCTGGGCCCCTGGAGAGGGGGTCCAAACTGAGGCCAAAGAGAAAAACAAACTCATAGCCATAGCACACAGAAACATGTGTAAGAGGGAAACATCAAAGAACACAAAGGACATTAAAGACATTAAAAGAGCAGTCATTTCTACACACAGCCACCAATGTAAACGATCCGAGATGGGCGGCGCGAATGGACGCAACGTCCCAGGCTCTCCCCTTAGGTGCATTGTTTTTATGTAGTTTATTACTAGCCCAGTCAGCAACTTGCTGGGCGAAGGTTATGTACAGCCGTAACGATTTGTTGGAGCTTGGATTGCGGTCTGAGCAGGCTATTTCGGTGGATTTTACGAGCCGACTCAACATCCCGGAGGATCTAGCACGTAGCCCTGGAGCTCCATGGCTACCGGAGGCCGAGGCGAAGACGCCGTGGCCGATGGGGCGGCGTGTTAGCCAGACTAAAAATTAACCCAAATAGACCAGCGATACCAAGTCTATTCCTGGCTAATGCGAGATTGCTCGCTCCTCATGGTGAAGAGGACAAGATGGACGAGGTGAGTCTCCGTGTAGCACAAAAGTGATTTTCCCCCAGGGATCAATAAAGCACTTTCTATTCTATTGTAAAACACTGTGATGGACAGCTGCGCCCTATTGTTTACGGAAGAATAGTGTGACTCTAATAGCCTCTATTGTATGCAGATTTTAATTGCATTTATTTCCTTTTTACTACTACACTCATTCACAATCTTTGTTGCGGCTACTTGCAATTCTCCTCCACACGTTTTTCTGTGTGCAGTAATGTTTGCGAAACTCGCTTTAATATTGTTATGCGTTATATGGTCCACTGTCGATTTTTGAGAAAATGAAATGATTTTAAGTGTAGCTTATATTCCAAAAAAACCTAATAACCTATTCTTACCGTCATCAATAAATTGCTATGTGGATTTTAAATTGGACTAACAGGTCTCACTGTATGCATAGCTCTCAGCACCTGAGAATGTTTATTCTACAGTAGACTAACATGAACAAAGTGAGCCTGTTTTTTGTCATTCATTCACAATCTTTGTTTCGGCTACTTGCAATTCTCCTCCACACGTTTTCCTGTGTGCAGTAGTGTTAGCGACACTCGTTTTCATGTTGGAGATGGAACTAGACATTTTAATACAACGCTGAAGTACAGGCCCCCATATAGCTGCCCGGGATATGCCTGTTATATGATTATTTAATTTTGGGCCTTTTATAATCAGCATGTGTTCGTCCATTTGTGTCAAGGAGGTGAATTTACGTCTGAAAACCTTTTGACAAGTTGACTTCATGTCCATTAGGACTTTTCAACGTGTAGAATACAGTCCGCCTTAAACAGAATATTCTACTTTGAAAGTAAACGGGATCATTTATTTTGTGTTTATGCATGAATTCCTGTCCCACACGGGCAGATTTTAGCTCAATTGAACCTCCTTGTTGTGTCGACCACTAACTCTAGAAACCAGGCGATGGAAACTGACACATTGACTTGAGAACAAAAAACGGAACGAGTCTGTCGCCGTGGTGCCGCCGTTCCACATCCAGTGGAAATCCCCGGTTACACTTGCAACCCTTGCTTGGTGAGATCAATGACGAAATATTACTTCGGGTTCAAGGCACGAAGCAAAAGGAAATACACTTTCAAGCCACAGCACTCGCAGTGAGCAAACTCGACAACAAGATGGCGTCATAGCAGAGACAACAATACAGACTACAGATTTACACTGTAAACGACCTAATCTTTTCTCCAAGTTTATACATCAGTAACTGACATTAAAATCACAGGGGGCGCTGGAGCCCATCCCAGCTGCACTCAGGCAGCAGGGAATTCATCGCAATTTAGATTTTAGGCCCTATTGCCCACCCCACGTAAAAAGTGGTTTTATTTTGCTGTGAAAGATGTTGTAAAGACCTGTGTGTTTGTTTTCAGGCCAATTCATATTATAACTTGTTTTGTTAAGTTCTTGTGAACTTACTGACTGAATCTGGACATTTCTCAAGCATGTTTGTCATTTTTGTGTCCTGCAGACGTCTGTGAAGCACAATTTCTGCCTGAAAAAAAGGAGTTTAGCCTCAGGATGGTGAAGGAGGATCCATCAACGAGGAAGACCAGTTGCCACGGACCCTCTGGCGTCTCCTTTTCCTCTTTAACACAGACCATTCCCTGTAAAAAGGAAGAAGAAGTTTCAGTGACCCCCCACATTAAAGATGAAGAGGACGAACACTGCATCAGTCAGGAGGGAGATTATATTGAAGGACTGGTGGAGTTCCCAGTGACTGGTGTCCCTGTGAAGAGTGAAGATGATGAGGTCAAAGGTGAAAGTGAGGAGAAGGGAGAGGCGGAGCCTCCAAGCAGCAGCTCAACACAACACATGACAACAGAAGCTGATGGAGACCACTGTGGAGGATCACAAGCAGACAAGCTCTTAGCTCCACTATCAGATAGTGAGGACACAACGTCACACTCTCCTGACACTGATGATGAAGACTCTAAAGATGATAAGACATGTCACACTGACAACACTCACTTCACATGTTCTCACTGTGACAAAACCTTTAAATACCATAGTCTTCTGAAAAGACACATGAGAATACACACTGGAGAAAAACCCTTTTCTTGCTCAGAATGTGGTAAATGTTTTGTAACAAGTTGCAATTTGAAAGTACACATGAAAACACACACCGGAGAAAAACCTTTTATCTGTTCACTCTGTGGTAAAGGTTTTGCACAAAGATCATGTTTGGTAAAACACAGAAGATTACACACTGGTGAAAAACCTTTTTCTTGTTCAATCTGTAGCTTATCTTTTACAAGGAAGGGACATTTGAAAGTGCACATGGGATCACACACTGGTGAAATACATTTTTCCTGTTCAATCTGTAGTAAAAGCTTTTTGGAAAGTCACCATTTGAAAGTACACATGAGAACACACACTGGTGAAAAACCTTTTGTCTGTTCAATCTGTGGTAAAGCATTTGTACAAAGTTACCATTTGAAAAGACACATGAGAACACACACTGGTGAAAAACCTTGTTCATGTTCAATATGTGGCTTATCTTTTACAAGGAGGGAACATTTGAAAGTACACATGACAACACACACTGGTGAAAAACCTTGTATCTGTTCAATCTGTAGTAAAGGTTTTGTGGAAAGTCAGAATTTGAAAAGACACATGAGAACACACACTGGTGAAAAACCTTTTTCGTGTTCTATCTGTGGCTTATCTTTTACAAGGAAGGAACATTTGAAAGGGCACATAAGATTGCACAATAGTGAACAAACTTTATCTTGTTGAATCGGTGGTAAAGGTTTTACAAACTGCAGGATTTTGAAATAAACTGTCAAGACTTTAATTTGGACTTTCTAACATAAGCACATATAACGTGTGACGATTTTTGTGTAACTAACTTTTTAACAACTTTTTGATATGCTTCTACATTTATAGATAATAGATTTTATTTTGGTGCTTTTTTTCAGTCAAGTGCATGCATTGATATGCAACATTGTGTACTTTTATTAAAAAAATCAACAGAACAATTTAACTGAAAAGGTGAGAGTAAACAGTACAAGACATATTTTACATACAATCCCCATTTCAGACTTATTCACAATAGTGTTTTCTATAGGTGTTTGAAATATTGAACTATTACTTATTATTTCCAATTAGTAATGATCCCATTAGCACCTTTATAGGATATACAAATGTACTGGTTCACATTTGAAACATCTTCTGGACCACTTCAGGAAGCTTATTTTTAATGTTATACATCATTTGAACAGTTGTCTTTTATACAAATGTGTGTGTAACTTTGTGTGACAACAAATGTGATACTTTATTAATCATTTGTTGGGTGTCTATACCATTTTATTAATTATCTTTATTACTTTCTTTTGTAATATAATGATTGTGTTGTAACTGTGGTATATGTTTGTCCCAAAACCTTTATGTAATAAAAAAAATGTGAGAGAAATTGGCTTAATTGTTTTACAAATTTAAATTTGTGGATTAAAAAAATATCCCCATTGCCTCTATAAATAAACAGGAAGTCCCAGAGAGTACATTAGCCTGCATGCTATGCTTTGATACACAATCCACTAAATTATTTATTCTAGTCTTTAATCGTTTGTTCTTCTCTGGAACTACGCAGCTAGAGGAACATGAGCGAAAATAAGTCGAAATTGGAGACATGAAAATGCTTTTAAGCACAAGAAAGCTGCTGTTTTACTTAATAATTGTGTGTTTTTCTGATGTGTAAAAACATTTATAGTTATTTCATTTTACATCTTCTCATGTATTTATTTTTTCTTACCTCGGTCTTCGACATACTTAGGCTATTTTTGAACTTCTCTCAGATTTGGGACATTTGGTTTGGAATCACAGAAATACCCGGACACTTTCTGTGCATCTGGTTTTTGGAGTTGTTGGGAAGAAAAAAGTCTGTGATTTGAACCAACCCGGCAGGTGGCTTGTTCAGTCTCCTTACCGTGGCTTTCTCTTAAGGTGACTTCATAATTTTTCATAGAAATGATGCCTTGGCTTGGACATATTACACTCACATATCTTTCACTTGTTCCCATTCCAGACAATGCTGTTGCTATTACGGCCCTTGTAACGACAGGGAAGTTCTTCTTGGACTGGAATATTTCGGTGTGTATGGTCTACTCTCAGGAACTGTTCCCCACTTCAGTCAGGTAAGCAATATATATATATATATATATATATATACTGTAATAGTTTGGAAATATCACATCTAGTGCTGGTGTGAACGATGAGGTTCGCCCTACCGGTAAAAATTCAAACCCCTCTTTACCAGTCTGGTTCATTCGGCAGGTGGCACAGAGCCCACTTCATGTCATAGGTCATAGGTTAGATTGGTATTTAAAAAAAAAAAAACGTTCCAATTAAGTGTACAGAGTGCACATTGTACAAAACATTGTACTTACGTATTTCTATTTTATATATATATATATATAAAATATGGCATAGAGACCCAACAAATGATTCATAAAGTTACACATTTGTAGTTCCACAAAGTTACACACACACACACACACACATATATATATATATATATATATATATATATATATATATATATATATATATATATATATATATATATATATATATATATATATATATATTTATATATATGTATATATATTTTATTTTTATTTTTATTTTTTCATTATTATTATTTTTTTTTTTATTTTAACATCATTCGTATTGTGTCTTTTTTTTTCAAGGTCTAGTTGGTATGAGCATTGTATTTAATTTGATTTATTTTATATTCCTATGCAATTGTTGAACTTGCTATACAATATTGAATCGTATTGTGTTGAAAGTGCCTTGATATGTGTGTGCATTGTATGCAGGGGCGCCGAAAGGGGGGGGGGTAAAAGAGACGGATTCTAGGGGCCCATGATGGAGGGGGGCCCAGAGAGGTCCCCCTCTTGTATGTAAAATAGCATCAAAAAATGTTGCCGCTATTTTGGGGGCAGAGGTGGGTAGAGTAGCCAGAAATTGTACTCAAGTAAGAGTACTGTTACTTTAGAGATTTATTACTCAAGTAAAAGTAAGGAGTAGTCACCCAAATATTTAGTTGAGTAAAAGTAAAAAGTATGTTGTGAAAAAACTACTCAAGTACTGAGTAACTGATGAGTAACCTGTTTGTTTAATGATTACGGCAACAAATAATGCACAAAAACATAAAAATAGCAATGAGCAAATTCAGAGCCAGGAATATCTCTTAAGCAACTAAAACAATAATATATATTAAATAATAGTACATTAAAATGAAAAAAAAATTAAGGCACATTGAGCCACAATAACTTGACAGCACCATAGGCTCAGTAGGTATTCAATGATTGATTGATTGATTGAAACTTGTATTAGTAGATTGCACAGTACAGTACATATTCCGTACAATTGACCACTAATTGGTAACACCCCAATAATTTGTCAACGTTAATCAATTACTTAATAAATGACCAAGTCGAGGTGATCTACTTCATATATACATATACATACACACACATATCATATATATATACATACTTTTATATATATACGGTATATAATTTATATGTATTTATTTTGGCGTTTTGTTGACATTTTAAAGGTGTTTTAATGAATATACATGCATGTTTAACATATAGATTCCTATCTTTCATGGAGACAAGAATATAAGTGTGTGTATTATCTGATTCTGATGACTTGCATTGTAGTTTTGATAACGTCCACGTTTTCAAATGGAGGAGAGAAAAAAAGTTCCTCCTTTCCGTCTAATACCACATGAAACTTGTTGGTTTTTAACATCTTATTTGTCCTGCTTCCATATTCGTTTTCATACACTTTACAATAAATACATTGACGGCAAACTTCGTAGTTTGCTAGCTTATTTGCACTGGCTTTCGGAGACTCTTATTTTGTTAGCGCAGGCGCGATGGAGCGGCACTTTTATTGTGAAGACAGGAACTGTGCGATCAGTCTTTAGGCTTTTGACGGGAAGTACGTTTGAAATAAAAAGTGTCTTTTTTCATTTCAAACAGCTCACTTTTTGTTTCATCTGACCACAGAACTCCAGAAGGCCTTATCTTTGTCCATGTGATGTCAGATGAAACAAAAAATGGAGCTGTTTGACCACAACACCCAGCAATATGTTTGGAGGAGAAAATTTGAGGCCTTTAATCCCAGGAATACTATGTCCACTGTCAAGCATGATGGTGGTAGTATTATGCTCTGGGCCTGTTTTTTTGCCAATGGAACTGCTGCTCTAAATGGGACAAGGAAAAGGGAGGATTACCTCCAAATTCTTCCGAATAACCTAAAATCCTCAGCCCCGAGGTTGGGATTTGGGCGCAGTTGGGTGTTTCCCCAGGACAATGACCCTTAAACACACGTTAAAAACTGGTAAAGGAATGGCTAAATCAGTCTAGAATTAAGGCTTTAGAATGGCCTTCCCAAAGTCCTGACTTGTGGACAATGCTGAAGAAAGAAGTCCATGTCAGAAAACCAACAAGTTTAGCTGAACTGCACCAATTTTATCGAGAGGAGTGGTCAAAAATTCAACCAGAAGTTTGTGGATGGATACCAAAAGCGCCTTATTGCAGTGAAACTTGCCAAGGGACATGTAAGCAAATGTTAACATTGCTGTATGTATACTTTTGACCCAGCAGATATATTTGCTCAGATTTTCAGTAGACCCATAATAAATTCATAAAAGAAGCAAACTTCATGAATGTTTTTTGTGACCAACAAGTATGTGCTCCAATCACTCTATCACAAAAAAATAAGAGTTGTAGAAATTATTGACAACTCAAGACAGCCATGACATTATGTTCTTTACAACTTTTGACCATGACTGTATGTGCAGCTAAAAAGAAGATGAAATGGGCAAAGTAAAAGGAAACAGAGGCATGGCATTAATGGGACACTTACCTGACTAAGACACTGGAGGGCTGGTTGCACATGAGCCTTGAAGCCAGACTGAACCTGTTTGGAGACTTAGTCTTAGACTAGTCAGGAAGTAGAATAACAGAATTCTGCTTCTTGATGCTTCTGATTGAATTCCCAGCTCAAAAGATGTGATATGAGTGAAGATGCACCTTCTGGATGGACTTCCTTCACCAGAGTGAGGTGTCGGCTTAGGGTGAGCAGCATAACCAGCTCACGGTGCCTTTTGTGCTCCGACAGCTGGTGACGGTGATAACGAGCTCTCAGAGAGACGTGCAGGCTGAAGGCTGAGTGACACACAGCAGTCGGCACACAGTGAGGACTTTGCTTTTTCACGCACCTCCAAATGTTCTTCTGACTTTGTGTGAAGATGATGTTCACTCTGCCACATGCTAACATCTGCACTTGGATTCACCTGCTTTTGTTGGGAATGTGCTGAGTCATCTTCTTCCTCCAGGATGTTTTGTGCACTGGAACACAGAGAGATGTCTCCATCGCTGAGGGACCTCATCACACTTGGACATTTCTTTCACATCTGCACAAATTGCTCCTCATCTTACATGATGTCTTCTTTGGCTGTTTATGGCTGAGAAAACACCTTCTATCTGCATTTTTCAACAATATTTTGCCAGTGAATCATGTTGATGTTGATCTTTGTGTCCATATAGTTGTGATCTCATCATTTGGGGCTCATGTGTCATCACATTGACAAGGATTTCTTCTTTCCTGTTCAAACCAATAGACAGCTGCTTGTCGGTGAATATCCCCTTGTGTCACATCTCATCATTATTTTTACAAATATTTTGGAACAATAGTAGTATTTTTAAGTACTTTTGTATGTTAATGTTAATTGTTTTTTATGTAACATTTAAGAATGATGATTATGAGAACTGCTGTCCAGTTATCATATCTTGTTTTCTGATTACATTAGTCTCATTTGCAATGCAGTTGCACTCCCAAGATTTTTAGATGGCAGCACTGTATAACTATTTATGGTACGTTGTCAAACTAGAAAGTAGCTTTTTTCCAGGAAAACAAATGTGTTAGGTTGCACCCTACAAAGTGTCAATACTGTAAGAATTGTCCTCATAACACAAAACTGTAAATTCTAACTATAATCTTAGTTGTCGTTTCCTTTACCAAATTCCAAGGTGTGGAAATCGCCATGTAAAACCGCTCATGCTAATAATAGCCTGTCTATGGCAAATCCTATGTAAATTAGCAATAAGCTAGCGCATTTTGGAAGAGTGTCGCATTACTTTGCGTTTGAGCTGTTTTTGGCAAAATGGCAACGTGACTTAGAGGGAGTTTGGCTGAGTCCAGCCTGAGTGATGCTTGAGTGATTGTTTACGTGAGCCCGTGTTTAGCCTGAAACCGGACATGACCTCACATGCAACAAAGGTATCGAACTATTGCACCGTTTGATTTTATGTAAATTGATAATACCGAGGGAATTCGGTCATTACCTACAAAAATACTGATTTCGGTAGCCAACCCTACCAGTTAGTGTGACGGAGGGGGACAGTGACACAAGATTTTTATGACAAAGCGTTGCAAAATATTTATATTTTTTGAAAACCTTTGCTGTTTTTTCCGTTCCTTTTTGCATAGTCATTTTTTTGCTTGATTACCAAACATGCCGAGGATGTCATTAGGGAAGTAAACAAGGTAGGCCGTTCTTATACTCTTGATATTCATTGTTTTATGTGTACAATGTTTCATGTACATTCTGGGTGTTTTATTCAGTAAAAACTTGTCAAATACAATCATGTTTTGGGGGTGGTTTGTCATTACACACAAGATAACACTTTCAGCTTGAAGTCATGCAAAACAATATTTAAATTATCTTAAGCCTTTACCATGTCCGGAATGTGAAAATCTAAAATATTTTGTCAAATGTCAACAGAATGAATGAATAAATGACATTGCTCTTTATTCAATCAATCAATCAATGTTTATTTATATAGCCCCAAATCACAAATGTCTCAAAGGACTGCACAAATCATTACGACTACAACATCCTCGGAAGAACCCACAAAAGGGCAAGGAAAACTCACACCCAGTGGGCAGGGAGAATTCACATCCAGTGGGACGCCAGTGACAATGCTGACTATGAGAAACCTTGGAGAGGACCTCAGATGTGGGCAACCCCCCCCCCCTCTAGGGGACCGAAAGCAATGGATGTCGAGCGGGTCTAACATGATACTGTGAAAGTTCAATCCATAGTGGCTCCAAGACAGCAGCGAGAGTCCCGTCCACAGGAAACCATCTCAAGCGGATCAGCAGCGTAGATTATTAAAACACAATCTTTTATGGAAATGACAGCAAATTTAAGAGAATAAAATAACACAATTCAACTGATCTTCTGTTGATGCTAGTAGTGGAAATGTATACACATCTGCTGTGTGTGACAGTGGGTGTGGGTACGATTCCTGGTCAGGATGGGAAGGTGAACATTGAGCAGAATCATCATGATTGCTGTGCTGTGGCGACCTCTCATGGGAAAAATACTGAAAGACATTTTCAGATTTAATTCTGTTGATTGTTATTTTGCACTCCAACATGAATTATTTGATCATGTTTTTATTACAATGTGTTCTCATTGCTCCAAGACATGTGTCTAATTAAATACAGGTTTCAGTCAAATAGTAAAACATGTTTTTCACATTGTCACATCGATGACATCTATTAAACAAGACAAGAAGCAAAGAAATAAACAGAGACATAATTCAATTGTGCTCAATATGAGGAAAAACTTGTCGACCTGTAACCTCTTACAGTGTCACCCGAGCTCTCACGGAAAAAGGTTCACGTCTCCTCTTTTATTTGGATATTCCCCGTTTACATATCAACAGCTGTTTCTAAAGGAATGGGGGGGCGGGGGGGGGGGGGGTGTAAACAGCCCTTGTTTTTGGTCACAGTAACACAAAAGTAAAAGATACCTCAGGCTTGTACTGGTCCTGGATCGAGCTTGGGCAAGTCTTGGATCACAATAGATAACCCCTCCCGTTTCCTCCCATCGTATACAGCGGAATTCCAAGCCTTTGGCTTGGTGCAACAAAGACAGCTTTTCGTCTGTTCGAAATCCCTGCCGATTTTTACCCAATCAACAGTATTCAGGGGGTGTCATAATGATGGTGCCTTTAGCACCCTCTACATCCTGTATAGACAGTTTGCAAGCCCAGTTATATGTTGCAAATGGCTGTGCAGTACGCACATGAAATATTGCAAGACATATTTGATCAACAGCCATACAGGTCACACTGAGGGTGGCCGTAAAAAAAACTTTAAGACTGTTATAAATCTGTGCCAGACTTTGAACCCACACCAAACAAGAATGTCAAACACATTTCAGGAGAACATCCGCACCGTAATACAACATAAACACAACAGAAAAAATACCCAGAATCCCATGCAGCCCTAACTCTTCCGGGCTACAATATACACACCCCCGCTACCACCAACCCCCCACGCACCCACCCTCCCTACTTGAGTCGGTTGAGGTGGTGTATGTAGCCCGGGAGAGTTAGGGCTGCAAGGTGTTCTGGGTATTTGCTCTCTTGTGTTTAAGTTGTGTTAGGATGCGGATGTTCTCCCAAAATGTGTTTGTCATTCTTGTTTGGTGTGGGTTCAAAGTGTGGCGCATATTTGTAACAGTGTTAAAGTTGTTTATACGGCCACCCTCAGTGTGACCTGTATGGTTGTTGACCAAGTACGTCTTGCAGCCTCTAAGATTGTTCTGCACAAGTCTCACACAACATGATACAAAGCTGTCACTATGGTTGTGTGATGAAAAAGCGTGCACGATGATAAGTTGTACAGTAGTCCTCTGATTGAGAGTGCGTGAACCCCTGGGGGTACGTGAAGATATGCCAAGGGACAGGTAAGATTTATTAAAAATATTCTAAAAAATAGCAGCTATTCATAAATACTGTATAAATATATTTAATGGATAATACTTCAACAAAATATGAATGTAAGTTCATAAACTGTGAAAATAAATGCAACTATGCAATATTCAGTATTGACAGCTAGATTTTTGTGGACATGTTCCATAAATATTGATGTTAAAGATTTCTTTTTTTGTGAAGAAATGTTTAGAATTAAGTTCATGAATCCAGATGGATCTCTATTACAATCCCCAAAGGGGGAGGAGGGGTTGCCCACATATGCGGTCCTCTCCAAGGTTTCTCATAGTCACTACCGCCGACGTCCCACTGGGTTGAGTTTTTCCTTGCCCATATGTGGGCCCTACCGAGGATGCCGTTGTGGTTTGTGCAGCCCTTTGAGACACTTGTGATTTAGGGCTATATAAATAAACATTGATTGATTGAAATCTGGAGGTAATGAAGGACTCAGACTTGAACTTTAACAGCCGCATTAAGTCAATATCATCAGCAGCTTTTACCAACTGAAACACATTGCCAACATCAGAGGAATAATGTCTGAATCAGACTTAGAAAGACCAAGTCTTTGTCTCCAGCAGTTTAGACTACTGTAATGGTCTTTTCACTGGGCTCTCTAAACCAACTGTAAAGCAACTGCAGTACACCCAGAATGCTGCTGCTCAAGTCCTGACCAGAACCAGGAAATATGAGCATATTAGTCTGTATCAGTCCTGGCTTCCTGTTGCTACACAGGTCTCCTTGTGTACGAGTCCTTTCATGGTCTTGTGCCAAAGTACATCTCTGACATGTTAGAACCGTATGAACCATCTCCAGCTCTGAGAACCTTGTTTTATGATCATTATTCTTTTATTTTTAAGAATTTTTCATGGTTCTTGCATTTTATTTTTGCCTTCTTGTCATTTTCTGTAAAGCACTTTGAATTGTGCTCTATAAATAAACTGGCCTTCCCTACTTGTTTTCAGAATAAAACACTTATTTCCAGCTTGAAAGGCACTGCTCATTTCTATATATAGAGATGTTGATTGGAGATATCTTCATTCAAGATGTCTTATCAAGTCAAATGTTTGACTAGTTTCAAGTAGTTGTCCAATGAATAGGTTGGGGTTCATTTGAAAAAAACAGCTGATGAGGAAGTTTGGCTGCAAACTTGACACACCAGTTGTGGTTGTCAGGTCACGTGATTTCCCAGAAAAGCCACGCAACCATCTACCTGACGTGGCCATTGGGGGCGCTCTCTAGTAAAGGTGACCAGAGTGGTGTCTAGAGAGAGTGTAGACAACCAAACAACAGGCGCCATGTTGGGGACCAACTGAGTCATTTTGATGTTAGTTTTCCTGAAAATGACTCGAATTATTATTGTACTTCTGCTCATTAACTTACAAAGTATATTTTAATGGCAATTTTGCATCCATATTTGATGCACCCGGACGCTACATTCATGCAGTGTTAAGTCACCAGCAGGCTTCTAACACGCATCGCTGGTGCAATGTACGTCAGCAAATACAGAACCACCAAAAAAAACATTTTTCCTAATTCCTAATTTCCTAACCAACAATCACGGAGAAATTGTGACTTTTATCTGAAGTACATCAATTGTGGTGTCTGCTTCCAATGTATTGTTTGTAATCACTGCGCTATATGCCTGTCATTTTACTCTGGATTTTTAAAATAATTTACATAAGGTTTTGTTTTGAGCAAAACCTTAACCTGATTTTATGATCACCATATTAACTTGAATATTAAATTAATGTTACTTTTTATATATCCATCCATTTTTTACCACTTATTCCCTTTGGGGTCGCTGGTGCCTATCTCAGCTACAATCGGGCGGATGGCGGGGTACACCCTGGACAAGTCGCCACCTCATCACAGGGCCAACACAGATAGACATACAACATTCCCACTCACATTCACACACTATGGCAACACTAAATTGGTTCATCAACCTATCCCCAGGTGCATGTCTTTGGAGGTGGGAGGAAGCCGGAGTACCCGGAGGGAACCCACGCATTCATGTGGAGGACATGCAAACTCCACACAGAAAGATCCCAAGCCCGTGATTGAACCCTGACTGCTCAGGACCTTCGTATTGTGAGGCAAACGCACTAACCCCTCTTCCACCGTGAAGCCCTGCTACATTTCCTTTGTTCCTCAAATCTACCATAGATGGATTTTGTAGCCACTTTGTTTCGATCACTCTGTCCTAGAGATAGCAAAGAAAACTAATTAAATAAAGTCTGAGTCAATTGTCACGCTTCTGCACCTGAGTCCTCATTTTCGCCCAGACCTAACAACTAGCATGTTTTCTGGGACTGCTCTGCCATAAAGGACTATTCGAAAGAGATACACCAAGCTCTACAGGATATTTTCAAATGACCCCTTGAAAGTAAGACTCTGTTTTTCAGGATTGGCTGAAAAAAAGAGAAATACTTCATGAATATCTTACTAGTGGCTTGTAAAAAGAGCATCACCAGGAAATGGATATTACAGGAGGGCCCAACTTTGAAGCTATGGATGGAAATCACAATGGACATTCATAAAACAGAGAAGATAACCGCTTTTATAGTGAATTATATTTATATAGCGCTTTTTCTCTAGTGACTTTTATTGATTATGATTTTATTTACCCCCGGGCTTCACAGTGGCAGAGGGGTTAGTGCGTCTGCCTCAATACGAAGGTCCAGAGTGGTCTGGGGCTCAATCCCGGGCTCGGGCTCTTTCTGTGTGGAGTTTGCATGTCCTCCCTGTGAATTTGTGGGTTACCTCCGGGTACTCCGGCTTCCTCCCACTTCCAATCAACCTGGGGATAGGTTGATTGGCAACACTAAATTGGCCCTAGTGTATGAATGTGAGTGTGAATGTTGTCTGTCTATCTGTATTGGCCCTGCGATGAGGTGGTGACTTGTCCAGGGTGTACCTCACCTTCCGCCCGATTGTAGCTGAGATAGGCACCATGCAGCGCCCCCCGCAACCCCAAAGGGAATAGGTGGTAGAAAATGGATGGATGGATGGATTTTATTTGAGAAATTTACGTTATACTTGGAATACTGGGTCGATTATGTCACGCCCCATAAGCCTGATTTTATTATTTTGTAAATAGTGATTAAACTAGTTAAAAAAAAGTAGATGACTACCTATAAGTCAATATTTTTTGTTCTATTTATTTATTTACTATCTGTTTATATTATTTATTGTTATTAAGTTTGTTCGTTTTTGTTTGCTGTTTTCCTGTGAGTGTTTTGCTGGGTTTCAGCAGTTTTTGTTTTCATAGTTCTCTGTTGCTCTTGGTTTTTGTTCTTTTATCAATAAATATCCCCCTTTTTTTTTACTGCTCGGTGCCACCTCTTTCATCTGCATTATAAAAATCACTAAAGGATTTTATGTAGCATTCCCAATTTCCAGTTTTTGGTGAATTCTTGTGAAATATCCACTGTCATGTTACTCTTTGTAATTAATTAATTTGTAAATTAAGAAAATATTTACTGGGTCCTGCTGCTCGTTCACTTTTTGTGGTGTCATTTTGCTACCTGTAAAGGAAAGTATTTGATTTTAAATATATAAATAATTCTCCATATTGGCAGACATAGTGATTCATTTATTCAGCAGAGCAATAAAACTTGGATCTAAAAAAAAAGTAAACACAAATGCTGTCTTCTTCGCTGATAAAACATGATAGCAACATGCATCAATAAAGTACCATCTATCAATCTGCTAGCTCACGATCGCCCCCACTTCTCAGTGTGGCGAATTGGAGTACTACAAGAAGCACTCTAATACAGTGCTTAAATCTGTATTTTTAGTCTAATTATCAAGGAAAAATTCGATCACTTTTATTTGAAACATCAATGCTAAGGTTTTGTCCAGTAGTGGACCGATAACGTCTGATGATGACGATGATGATGATGAAGATGTATCTGTGCAAGTGAACAAATGGATCCACAAAGGGACAACAACCCTTTCCACAGTAGACTACACACACATCAGAAACATCAATCTTAGAAGCCCACAACCATATATTTGAAGACGACTTTAGGATTAAAAGTGAAGATGTGAGGTAAACTAAGTACAAATGCAGCAATAAAAACAACCAAGTCCACTCCCGATGGCTCTAAAGTTCAGTGATGTGTTGCTAACTTCAGCATATTTATTCTTTGTTGATGTTTTGCAGAAGTTAACATCCATGATGTAACAATGCTGCTAATCTACTAAAGTCCACATTTTGTTAACAATTGTATTCATTCATTCTTTCAATTGGACAATAACATCAACAAAATGCAATTGAAAAAATGTGTGGATTTATAAGAGACAAAAAAAACCCAAATTCATATAATAAGATGTCCTCTTTTCAAAGATGAGAAAAAAAAAATAAAATAGTAGCAAAATATTAGATATTCAATAAATCCACACAACTAAAGTACAGGACAACATATAACAGTTGAAGATGAGACGTACTACATACAACATCAAATATACATTCATATTAAACATTCTGTGTTTTTAAAGTACATTTAGCACAATCACTGTTTAAGTGTTTTTAAATCCCTGCAGCTTCCATGACTGTTACACACTTGTGTTTATTGACCTGCTTCTTAAACCTGAACCTTTTATCACACAGAGTGCAACCAAACGGTTTCTCTCCAGTGTGTGTTCTCATGTGTGATATAATTTCATACTTAGTGTTGAATCGTTTAGCACAAGCTGAGCAAGCAAAACGTTTCTCTCCAGTGTGTGTGCTCATGTGTCTGGTCATGTTTTGCTTTCTGGAGAAACTCTTCTTGCAAACAGAGCAAGTAAAAGGTTTCTCTCCAGTATGTGTTTTCATGTGTTTGGTCATGTCAGGCTTTCTGGCGAAACTCTTCTTACAAACAGAGCAAGCAAAAGGTTTCTCTCCAGTGTGTGTTCTCATGTGTCTGGTCATGTGTTGCTTTGTGCAGAAACTCTTCTTACAAACAGAGCAAGTAAAAGGTTTCTCTCCAGTATGTATTCTCATGTGTTCTGTAAAATGACTCTTCTGTCTAAATGATTTCCCACATTCAGAGCAGTCAAAGTGTTTGTTGTTAGTGTGATGTCTCGTATCACCTTTAGAGTCATTTTTACTCTCCAAAGGTTTTTGGATGTGGTCACTGTGATCAGAAGAGTCTGACATCATGTGGTCCATGTCTGACAGTGGAGCAAAGATGTTGTCTGGTTCTGACTTTATATCTTCAAAATGCTCTCCATCAGCTTCTGTGATGTGTTGACTTACAAGCTCCGCCCCTCTGTTCTCCTCACTTTGACTGTGATGAAGCTGTAAGGACTGAGCTTCATCTTCATCATTAATCTTCTCCAACCGTTGAAGGTGCTCCCACAGTTCCTCATCTTCCTCTTTAATGTGGGAGGGGGCCTGTAGCTCTTTCTGTCCCACACTGGAGCTCCACTCCTGCTGCTTGGAGGGAATCTCTTCATGACTCCCCGCTGAGACCTGCTGGACGTCTGCAGAACATAAAACACAAAAGAGGTGTTACTGTATTGAAGTTTGCAGTATTCAAACTATTCACATGTGAGCTAGGCCAAATAGAAAGTGATGGGCAAGCTACCTGGAAAATGTAGTATGCTAAGCTACTTGCTCAAATCTCATCCACCGTAATAAAAACGATCCTAAATTTTTGTTTAGTACGGTAGCATCGCTAACCCAACAAGGGACTCCTTCCAGTAGCTCCACCCACTCAGCTGATCACTTTATGCAATTCTTTAGTAAGGAAATTGAAGTCATTAGAAAGGAGATTAAAGACAATGCGTCCCAGCTACAACGGGGTTCTATTAACACTGATACGATGGTATATACGGCGGATACTGCCCTCCAAAATAGTTTCTCTCGTTTTGAGGAAATAACATTAGAGGAATTGTTACAACGTGTAAATGGAATAAAACAGACAACATGTTTACTTGACCCTCTTCCTGGGAAACTGATCAAGGAGCTCTTTGTATTATTAGGTCCATCAGTGCTAAATATTATAAACTTATCACTCTCCTCGGGCACTGTTCCCCTAGCATTCAAAAAAGCGGTTATTCATCCTCTTCTTAAAAGACCTAACCTCGATCCTGACCTCATGGTAAACTACCGACCGGTGTCTCACCTTCCCTTTATTTCAAAAATCCTTGAAAAAATTGTTGCGGAGCAGTTAAATGAACACTTAGCGTCTAACAATCTATGTGAAACCTTTCAATCCAGTTTCAGGGCAAATCACTCCACGGAGACAGCCCTCGCAAAAATGACTAATGATCTATTGCTAACGATGGATTCTGATGCGTCATCTATGTTGCTGCTCCTCGATCTAAGCGCTGCTTTCGATACTGTCGATCATAATATTTTATTAGAACGTATCAAAACACGAATTGGTATGTCAGACTTAGCCCTGTCTTGGTTTAACTCTTATCTTACTGATAGGATGCAGTGTGTCTCCCATAACAATGTGACCTCGGACTACGTTAAGGTAACGTGTGGAGTTCCCCAGGGTTCGGTCCTTGGCCCTGCACTCTTCAGCATCTACATGCTGACCCTAGGTGACATCATACGCAAATACGGTATTAGCTTTCACTGTTATGCTGATGACACCCAACTCTACATGCCCCTAAAGCTGACCAACACGCCGGATTGTAGTCAGCTGGAGGCGTGGCTTAATGAAATTAAACAATGGATGTCCGCTAACTTTTTGCAACTCAACGCCAAAAAAAACGAAATGCTGATTATCGGTCCTGCTAGACACCGAACTCTATTTAATAATACAACTCTAACATTTGACAACCAAACGATTAAACAAGGCGACACGGTAAAGAATCTGGGTATTATCTTCGACCCAACTCTCTCCTTTGAGGCACACATTAAAAGCGTTACTAAAACGGCCTTCTTTCATCTCCGCAACATCGCTAAAATTCGCTCCATTCTGTCCACTAAAGACGCTGAGATCATTATCCATGCGTTTGTTACGTCTCGCCTCGACTACTGTAACTTATTATTTTCGGGTCTCCCCATGTCTAGCATTAAAAGATTACAGTTGGTACAAAATGCGGCTGCTAGACTTTTGACAAGAACAAGAAAGTTTGATCACATTACGCCTGTACTGGCTCACCTGCACTGGCTTCCTGTGCACTTAAGATGTGACTTTAAGGTTTTACTACTTACATATAAAATACTACACGGTCTAGCTCCATCCTATCTTGCCGATTGTATTGTACCATATGTCCCGGCAAGAAATCTGCGTTCAAAGGACTCCGGCTTATTAGTGATTCCCAAAGCCCAAAAAAAGTCTGCGGGCTATAGAGCGTTTTCCGTTCGGGCTCCAGTATGCCACCTCAGTAGAAGCATTTAAGTCTCACCTTAAAACTCATTTGTATACTCTAGCCTTTAAATAGACTCCCTTTTTAGACCAATTGATCTGCCGTTTCTTTTCTTTTTCTTCTATGTCCCACTCTCCCTTGTGGAGGGGGTCCGGTCCGATCCGGTGGCCATGTACTGCTTGCCTGTGTATCGGCTGGGGACATCTCTGCGCTGCTGATCCGCCTCCGCTTGGGATGGTTTCCTGCTGGCTCCGCTGTGAACGGGACTCTCGCTGCTGTGTTGGATCCGTTTTGGACTGGACTCTCGCGACTGTGTCATGTTAGACCCGCTCGACATCCATTGCTTTCCTCCTCTCTAAGGTTCTCATAGTCATCATTGTCACCGACGTCCCACTGGGTCATTATTGTCACCGATGTCCCACTGGGTGTGAGTGTTCCTTGCCCTTATGTGGGCCTACCCAGGATGTTGTGGTGGTTTGTGCAGCCCTTTGAGACACTAGTGATTTAGGGCTATATAAGTAAACATTGATTGATTGAATTAAATGTAGCTAAGCTATCCTTAGAGAATTGTAGCAATCTACACTACACACTACACTGCAAAAGCAGCGTAAAAGTACCTATCATCTCAAACAGGTAAATTCCCAAACAAAATGAAAATAGCTATTGTTGCACCAATTTATAAGACTGGAGACAAACACCAATTTACAAATTATAGACCTTTTTCTTTACTTCCACAATTTTCTGAAATCTTTGAAAAACTGTCCAATAACAGGTTAGAGAGCTCCACAAACCAACATAGAATATTAGATGAGAACCAATATGGAAACAGAGCTAATATTTCAACTTTGATGGCTGCAATAGAAATGACAAAAGAATGGACCAGAGCAATTGATAGTAAAAAAAAAAAATATGCGGGAGCAGTGTTTATTGATCTAACTAAAGCATTTGACACAATTAATCACAATATTTTAATCAAAAAACTAGAACGGTATGGCATCAGAGGGCTGGTCTTAAAATGGATTAGAAGTTATTTAACCAACAGGAAACAATACCTGAAGCTAGGCGAACACACTTCTACAATGCTACATATATCCTGTGGTGTACCTCAGAAATCAATACTAGGACCTAAATGGTTCAATCTTTATATAAAAGGCATTTGTAAAAATATAAAATATTTAAAATTAGTATTATTTGCGGATGATACGACAGCGTTTTGTTCAGGAGAGAACACACAGAA
This sequence comes from Nerophis ophidion, assembly GCF_033978795.1. Classification (NCBI taxonomy): domain Eukaryota; kingdom Metazoa; phylum Chordata; class Actinopteri; order Syngnathiformes; family Syngnathidae; genus Nerophis; species Nerophis ophidion. Next base: position 13,138,488 of record NC_084638.1, read on the forward strand.
GATAATACAAATAATAAAAGAAGAAATTAACAAATTAAAAAAAATGGTTAGACAAAAACAGACTATCATTGAATCTCAGTAAAACTAAAATAATGCTATGTGGTAACAGTAGAAGGGAAAGTCAAACACAATTACAAATAGACGGAATAGAAATTAAAAGAGTAAATAAAACCAAATTTGTAGGTATAATGATTGATGATAAAATGAACTGGAAATCTCATGTAAAAAATATACAACATAAGGTGCCAAAAAACATTTCAATAATGAATAAAGCAAAATAGGTCCTGGGCCAAAAATCACTTCATATTCTCTGAGTTATTGTGCAGAAAAATGGGGAAATATCTACAAAAGTACAAAAGTGTTACAAAGAAGATCAGTTATGTTGAATATAGAGAACATACAAATCCTTTATTTATTCAATCAAAAATACTGAAATTCCACAACATAGTGAATTTGCAAACAACTAAAATTATACGCAAAAATAACTATAACCTGCTAGCCAAGAATGTACAAAAATTATTCGCAAAAAAAAAAAAAGAGGGGAAATATAATCTTAGAAAAATTTAATTTAAAACATTTGTACGCACGTACAACACTTAAGACCTTCAGTATATCAGGATGTGGAATTAAATGATGGAATAGATTAAGCAAAGAAATCAAACAATGTACTAATATGATCCACTTCAAGAAACTCTTCAAACTTAAAGTGTGTACAAAGTACCATATTTCCTTGAATAGCCGCCGGGGCGCTAATAAATTTAAAACCTCTTCTCACTCCTGCGCTTACTAAAAGCATGCGGTAAAAGTAAGCATGCGCTAATAATTTCAAAACCTCTTCTTACCCCTGCGCTTACCAATGGTATGTAGTAAAAAATTGGGCTTGATGTAAGGATACCATCATGAAAAGCACATTGAAAAGATTCTTCTGCGGCCCTCTGGGCCGCAGCCCGGTGGTTGAGGACCACTGCTCTACAACACGTCATTGCGCCCACATTCTCACCATGCTATCTGCGTGCCGGCCGGACGAATGCATTTCGCTGCTTCTCGTATGAGATTGCAAAGCATACGTACTTGGTCAACAGCCATACCTTTTACACTGATGGTTGTGATATAAACAACTTTAACACTCTTATTAATATGTGCCACACTGTGTGAACCCACACCAAACAACAATAACAAACACATTTCTGGAGAACATCGGCTTTTTGAAACATTATAAACGCAACATAATATTTACCCAGAATGCAATGCATCCATGACTCTTACTGATAATATTATACACCCCGGCGCCCCCAACCCCGCCCACCTCAACCAACGCACGGAAGGTGGGGGGGGGAAGTTGGTGCTAGCTGGGTGTATAATATAGCCGGTAAGAGTCATGGATGAATGGCATTCTGGGTAATTATTATGTTGCGTTTATAATGTGTTACAGAACCGATGTTCTCCAGAAATATGTTTGTCATTCTTGTTTAATGTGGGTTCACAGAGTGTGGCGCATATTAGTAAGAGTGTTAAAGTTGTTTTATATCACAACCATCAGTGTGATCTGTATGTCTGTGAAACAAGACCCCTGGTTTACACATAGTCAAAGATAAAAAAACGTCCTCCACCATTTTGAAAATGACAACAGGGGAAGAGTCACTCGTGACGTCACAAATTTTACCCAGCGGTAAAAGTAAGTATGCGCTAATAAATTTGGGGAGCGAGTTTGACCCGGCAGTAATTCAGGGCAGGCACATATTTAATGCCCGGCGGCAATTGTAGAAAGAAGAAGAACCATGATAATATTCATTCTGAATTTATTTCATCCATCTATCGTTCATTTTCAAAATAATCTTACTCATCTCACCATATGAAATGTAACTTACTTCACAGAGTATTATTTATTTATTTTTATTGTGGTTACTTATGGAGTATATCGTCAATAAATTGAGAACTGGAAGTGAATTTTTTTTTTACAACTGTTATGTAAAAAAAAAATAAGGGGTAGGATTAAATAAGCTCTGCTTCTTTCTACTCCTTTTCCAACATGTTGAAAAGACTAACTGGAAATTGTGATGTATCATGTTGTATGCTTGCATGTTCCAAATAAACTCAAACTCAACTCAACTCAACTCAACTAATACTTGGTTGGCCTTTTTTGGATGGTTAAAAAGGACCTACCATTGGCTCCATTGAAAGTGGACTTTTATTTACATTTATGAGTTAGAATTAGGGTTGGGCGATATATGGAATATACTCGATATATTGTGGGTTTGTCTCTGTGCGATATAGAAAATGACTATATCGTTAGTATTGGAGTATACGTTCTCACGCAGTTGATTTTAGCTGCGGGCATTACACTACAGGCTCTTCTCACTTTTTCTTGTCTCTCCTTCTCACAGAGACATAAAACAACTGCACCTTCTTACATACGTCTGTCACGACCAAAACAGGACTCTGAACACAGATGCAGGATTTTAAGAAAATAGATTAATTTTGGACAAGGGAAACGGTCCAAAAGGGGAGAAACTAAACTGGCTATCAAAACAGAGCTTACCTGACCTCTAAACTAACAAAAATCTCAATAAACTCAAAACGCTCCAGCAGCGGATGGAAAAAAGGTGCTAAGAATACCAAATGCAAAATGCAACAAAAAGCGCTCCAACGGAGCAATGCTAAGAAGCTAATCTTACCCGACAAAAAGGTTTACAAACAAACAATCTCCCGTGGGTCAAAAGGGTACAAAAACGTGGCAATGACTGTGGACATGGAATGCTGGAGGTACGCACAAAAGATACGAAAACACTCTGGCACATGACAAGAGGAGGGCGAGACATTTATACATATGAGGGAGGGTGACACAGGTGGGCACAATCAGGCAATCGGGAAGGACGTCAGACCAGTGAAACAGGAGGAAGGGCAAGTGATCTGAAATGAGAGGCAGAGTCCATCCATCCAGCCATCCATCTTCTTCCGCTTATCCGAAGTCGGGTCGCGGGGGCAACAGCCTAAGCAGGGAAACCCAGACTTCCCTCTCCCCAGCCACTTCGTCCAGCTCTTCCCGGGGGATCCCGAGGCGTTCCCAGGCCAGCTGGGAGACATAGTCTTCCCAACGTGTCCTGGGTCTTCCCCGTGGCTTCCTACCGGTTGGACGTGCCCTAAACACCTCCCTAGGGAGGCGTTCGGGTGGCATCCTGACCAGATGCCCGAACCTCCTCATCTGGCTCCTCTCGATGTGAAGGAGCAGCGGCTTTACTTTGAGTTCCTTCCGGGTGGCAGAGCTTCTCACCCTATCTCTAAGGGAGAGCCCCGCCACCCGGCAGAGGAAACTCATTTTGGCCGCTTGTACCCGTAATCTTATCCTTTCGGTCATGACCCAAAGCTCATGACCATAGGTGAGGATGGGAATGTAGATCGACCGGTAAATTGAGAGCTTTGCCTTCCGGCTCAGCTCCTTCTTCACCACAACGGATCGGTACAACATCCGCATTACTAAAGACGCCGCACTGATCCGCCTGTCGATCTCACGATCCACTCTTCCCCCACTCGTGAACAAGACTCCTAGGTACTTGAACTCCTCCACTTGGGGCAGGGTCTCCTCCCCAACCCGGAGATGGCATTCCACCCTTTTCCGGGCGAGAACCATGGACTCGGACTTGGAGGTGCTGATTCTCATTCCAGTCGCTTCACACTCGGCTGCGAACCGATCCAGTGAGAGCTGAAGATCCCGGTCAGATGAAGCCATCAGGACCACATCATCTGCAAAAAGCAGAGACCTAATCCTGCGGTCACCAAACCGGAACCCCTCAACGCCTTGACTGCGCCTAGAAATTCTGTCCATAAAAGTTATGAACAGAATCGGTGACAAAGGACAGCCTTGGCGGAGTCCAACCCTCACTGGAAATGTGTTCGACTTACTGCCGGCAATGCGGACCAAGCTCTGGCACTGACCGTACAGGGAGCGGACCGCCACAATAAGACAGTCCGATACCCCATACTCTCTGAGCACTCCCCACAGGACTTCCCGAGGGACACGGTCGAATGCCTTCTCCAAGTCCACGAAGCACATGTAGACTGGTTGGGCAAACTCCCATGCACCCTCAAGAACCCTGCGGAGAGTATAGAGCTGGTCCACAGTTCCACGACCAGGACGAAAACCACACTGTTCCTCCTGAATCCGAGGCTCGACCATCTGGCGTAGCCTCCTCTCCAGTACACCTGAATAAACCTTACCGGGAAGGCTGAGGAGTGTGATCCCACGATAGTTGGAACACACCCTCCGGTCCCCCTTCTTAAAGAGAGGAACCACCACCCCGGTCTGCCAATCCAGAGGTACCGCCCCCGATGTCCACGCGATGCTGCAGAGTCTTGTCAACCAAGACAGCCCCACAGCATCCAGAGCCTTAAGGAACTCCGGGCGGACCTCATCTACCCCTGGGGCCTTGCCACCGAGGAGCTTTTTAACTGCCTCAGCGACCTCAGCCCCAGAAATAGGAGAGTCCACCACAAATTCCCCAGGCACTGCTTCCTAATAGGAAGACGTGTTGGTGGGATTGAGGAGGTCTTCGAAGTATTCCTTCCACCTATCCACAACATCTGCAGTCGAGGTCAGCAGAACACCATCCGCACCATACACGGCGTTGATAGTGCACTGCTTCCCCATCCTGAGGCAGCGGACGGTGGTCCAGAATCGCTTCGAAGCCGTCCGGAAGTCGTTTTCGATGGCTTCCCCGTACTCCTCCCATGTCCGAGTTTTTGCCTCAGCGACCGCTGAGGCTGCACACCGCTTGGCCTGTCGGTACCTGTCCACTGCCTCTGGAGTCCTATGAGCCAAAAGGACCCGATAAGACTCCTTCTTCAGCTTGACGGCATCCCTCACCGCTGGTGTCCACCAAGGGGTTTTAGGATTGCCGCCCCGACAGGCACCAACTACCTTGCGGCCACAGCTCCGATCAGCCACCTTGACAATAGAGGTGCGGAACATGGTCCACTCGGACTCAATGTCCAGCACCTCCCTTGTGACATGTTCAAAGTTCTTCCGGAGGTGGGAATTTAAACTTTCTCTGACAGGAGACTCTGCCAGACGTTCCCAGCAGACCCTCACAATGCGTTTGGGCCTCCCAGGTCTGTCCGGCATCCTCCCCCACCATCGCAGCCAACTCACCACCAGGTGGTGATCGGTAGAAAGCTCCGCCCCTCTCTTCACCCGAGTGTCCAAAACATAAGGCCGCGAATCCGATGACACAACTACAAAGTTGATCATGGAACTGCGGCACAAATGGACACCCTTATGCTTGAACATGGTGTTTGTTATGGACAAACTGTGACGAGCACAGAAGTCCAATAACAAAACACCACTCGGGTTCAGATCCGGGCGGCCATTCTTCCCAATCACGCCTCTCCAAGTTTCACTGTCGTTGCCAACGTGAGCGTTGAAGTCCCCCAGTAGGACAAGGGGAATCACCCGGGGGAGCACTTTCCAGTCATCCCTCGAGTGCTCCCAAAAAGGGTGGGTACTCTGAACTGCTGTTTGGTGCATAAGCACAAACAACAGTCAGGACCCGTCCCCCCACCCGAAGGCGGAGGGAGGCTACCCTTTCGTCCACCGGGTTAAACTCCAACGTGCAGGCTTTGAGCCGGGGGGCAACAAGAATTGCCACCCCAGCCCGTCACCTCTCACTGCCGGCAACGCCAGAGTGGAAGAGGGTCCAGTCCCTCTCGAGAGAAGTGGTTCCAGAGCCCTTGCTGTGCGTCGAAGTGAGTCCGACTATATCCAGCCGGAACTTCTCAACTTCGCGCACTATCTCAGGCTCTTCCCCCCCCAGTGAGGTGACGTTCCACGTCCCAAGAGCTAGCTTTTGTAGCCGAGGACCGGACCGCCAAGTTCCCTGCCTTCGGCTGCCGCCCAGCTCACATTGCACCCGACCTCTATGGCCCCTGCTATGGGTGGTGAGCCCATTGGAGGGGTGACCCACGTTGCCTCTTCGGGCTGTGCCCGGCCGGGCCCCATGGAAACAGGCCCGGCCACCAGGCGCTCGCCATCGTGCCCCACCTCTGGGCCTGGCTCCAGAGGGAGGCCCCGGTGACCCGCGTCCGGGCGAGGGAAATCTGGGTCTATGTTTTTTCTTCTTCATAAAGGTCTTTGAACTGCTCTTTGTCTGATCCCTCACCTAGAACCTGTTTGCCTTGGGAGACCCTACCAGGGGCCATAAAGCCCCCGGACAACATAGCTCTTAGGATCATTGGGACACGCAAACTCCTCTACCACGATAAGGTGGCAGCTCAGAGAGGCAGAGTCAGCATTTCAAAATAAAACAGGAAATGAAAAAGCATGAAACCAGACGAAACCCAGACAAGACTTCACCCAGGTGTGACAACGTCACATACTGTCGCGGGTGCAACGTCATACGCTCTCACGGAGCAGACAGGTAGCGGCATGGAAACATTAGCTGTGGTGCAAACGGAGTGGTGCTAGTAGTAATACGAGAGAAAGAAGGTGCTAATCTGGTAACAAATGAAGGAATAATTAATTTCCAAGAAAAACGCCACAGGGTCCATCGTCTGGTGATGGTTTGGCTTCAAGCGGGAAGATGTTGAACAGACAACCGTAATAGGTCAAATATGCGGCAAAAGTGTTGCTACAAAAAGTAGCAGCCCGGCTAATGTGTAGCATCATTTGAAAAGTCACCCGCTAGAGAATGAGGAATGCTTGAAACTCTGCATGTCAACATCTCAGTTTGGTGCCACACCAACAAAATGCCCAAGCGACCATTTCCACATCAACACCATATGAAAAAAATAGTCAACAACAGATGGTGATAATGTCCGGAGGAGCCCACCACATAGCGAAGGACATACACTATTTGATTTCCTATTATGCAGCACATTTTTATTTGACAGTTATTAAAAAATCTTGTGTGACATCATGCAAAAAAGCGCTCTTCATTTGTTTTAAACTATTGTAGTGGCGTTCTGTACAAAAAGTGCACTTTAATTTAGTGTTGTTTTAATCTGTCATCTTAGTGACATCATGCACAAAAGTGCACTAATAACTTGTTTTAAAAGGTCTCTGACAATCTTGCACTTTCTGTTTGGAAATGACATGAATGTTTGAGCCACCGCTTAATAACCTTTTAATAAATACACTTTTGGTAAATTGACTAAGTTGTGACTTACCTCTCTGCATGAAAGTTTAAAATGAGCATATATGAATGCAGTATGAAGAAGAATGTTTTAATGTAGACACATAGAATCATCTTACTGCTGTGATTATATGTATCAAGAGTGTATCAAGTATCAAGAGTGGCCAAGGCAAAATATGCAGATATATATGGTGTATCGTGACATGGCCTAAAAATATTGAGATATTAATAAAAGGCCATGTCGCCCAGCCCTAGTTAGAATGTGTTTTTTTTTTTTTTAATATAGCCACCATCATGTATTTTATAATGATTGTGAACAATGAAAAAAACATTTCCTGAAAAAACATTTACCAAAAAAATGTGGTTCCCCTCTCAATTCCAGTGATTACATTTAAGACTTTAAGTCTATGAGCATGAGGTGATGAAGCCTACTTGGATGAGAGGACAAACGTCTTCTAAGACAAAGTGAACAGTCAAGTTGTGATGTATTGAATGCCCTGAGAATAAAATGATATGTGGATGTTGTGCTTACTTGGACTGTGATGAAGCTGTGAGGACTCAGCTGGTTTGTCTTCATGCTCTTCAGTCTTCACAGAGACAACAGTCAGTGGAAACTTGCTGAGATCAGCCTCCTCCTGCCCTAGAAGACACTCTTCCTCCTGAGTGATCCACACTTCCTCCTCTTCCTCTTTAATGTGGGGGGGCTGCTGGATGTCTGTTGGGTAAATAAATTTATAAGAGAGAATATAAATAGTTTTGAACTGACACTGTTAATATTATTTGTGTTCTGAACGTGTGTAGCAAAACAACCAATGAAAACATGGGAAATACCTACGTGTTTCCTAACATTAATTCAAAAGTGGTACAGTGAGTACAAAAACAGACTTGGAAATTTGATGAGGGGAAATTTGAAAAGTTTTTATAAGTACGAGGCAGCATTGATTGAGGCATTTTTAGCTTCACTGATGTAAAGTGTGTAAACATTTTATTCGGTATACGGTCTATTACACCTACTCTTTATATCTCTAAACATAATCATATTATTATAATGACTTTGTCATTACCATAACTTCAATATCATGGAAATAAAAAAAATCTAATTCCAAAATCACTTTAAAAAAAACATTTTGTTTTTGTTATCATGCAAAATATTTTTTTTTTGGTCATTTTGTTAGCTGGGCCAAAAGTAAACTTTTACCAAAACATAATATGTGCTGATTTATGGAGTATCTCCATCAACAATTCCTCTTTAGGAATTGGAGACCATCTACAACACGCTGAAGGAAAGTCAGTCACCTTTATGTTCTTTTAATAAATCAAGTGTTGACTACTTTGGTTATTGAAAATAAATGTCTACTTTCACTTATTGATGCATGTAGGTCAGAATCAGGAAGTAAAATAACAACTTAAAATAGATTTGATTACAGTATAAAATGTATTTAGTGATTGTGTGAGTTTTGTGTAAACATGTTGATACAGGTGGACATCTTCTTGGGGACTGGAACACAGATATGTCCTGAAAGGATGCACCCATTTTTAAAACCTTCACTAAGCTGTGCCACCAACATTGTCTCACTTAGCTCATTAAGCAAACTACCAGGGTGAGTGAGTCCTTTTAAACCTTCATAGACCTCCTTGTTACTTCTGACCAGTCTAAGATCACCACAAGTGGAACTACTGTATGCGGCTTAAGTCATCATTCCATCATTTTCTGTGCCTATAAAGAACATAGAACCGAGGCTGATGGCTATTAAACAAGCAAAGCTACAATCATCAAGAGATACACTAGCAAGACTTTCAATCACAAACTGGCAAATTAAGACTCGCTCCGTACTTCCAAGTACACAGGTTTTTGGGTCAATTCCTAACCTCAGGAAAGTAAATAACTTCACAGTCAAAGTGGGTGACAATATTATAACAAACAAAAATGAGAATACCTATCTTGGCTGCATCGTAGAGACTAATCTGTCCAGTGAAAAAATGACTACTAAAGTAGTCAAGGAATCAACCGACAAATTATATTGTTATTAGTGTTGTCCCGATACCAATATTTTGGTACCGGGACCTGTACCAAAATGTATTTTAATACTTTTCTAAAAAAGGGACCATAAAAAAGTGCATTATTGGCTTTTTTTAATCTTCCCAGTTCCCATTTATTTAGATATTTCCAGATAAGGGATTATGGTAAAACAGTTCTTCCGCAGTTCCCTAATAAACCCTCAAAATCAACCACAGATTAAATTATGTCTTTAAATCCAACAAAGCAAAGGGCAATCTCACATATACTTAATTTACTCTCAGTGTTAGAATGCACTTCCATGCTAAGAATTAGAAGAGCATGGGAACAAGACCTCCAAACATCAATAGATGATGTAACCTGGGCAAAAATTGAGAAAAGGGTTCACTCATCCTCAATGTGCGCACAACACTCGCTGGTCCAATTTAAAGTGATACACCAGTTGCACTTCTCAAAAGAAAAATTAACTAAAATATTTCCCCAAATTAACCCATTATGTGATAGATATAAATTAAATAATGCAACACTAATACACATGTTTTGGCTTTGTCCGAAGCTAAAGGGGTACTGGAAATCTATCTTTCAAGCACTCTCTATGGTTTTAACAACTCAAATGGATCCAAACCCTTTAATTTCTGTATTTGGAATCATTCCTGAAGGGATGGAGCTACCTGTAGGGGGTCATAAAATAGTGGCCTTTACCGCCCTCCTCGCAAGCCGCCTGTTATTGTTGAAGTGGAAGGAGGCTGTCCCACCCTCAGTCTCCCACTGGATAAGGGACGTGCTAGCAAACCCGAAGTTCGATAAAATAAGATATACATCACGGGGCTCTGAAAACAAGTTTTTCAAAGTGTGGAGACCTTTTTTTACTTTTTTTGACCAATCTTTTACACAAGTGCAGGAATAGCCCTCGACACGTATCTAAATATGACTGCCGATATTTCAGGCCTTGTCATGCTGCTTCTACAGTGTGTTTCAGCTTTCAACTACTTTGTCTCAAGTGCCTTTTATTGATTTTTATTTATTTATTCATTTAATTATTTATTTTACTCTGGGTACTTTCGTACGTACTCTTACTTTTGTTTGTTTTTTTGTTTTGAGTGACAGCAGGGGTAGGGGATGAAGAGGGTTTGAATTTTTTGTTAATGTGAACATTCACATTAACAAAAAAAGAATCATGAAAGAAAAAAGTGCATTATTGGCTTTTTTAAAAATAAAAAAATCTTAGGGTAAATTAAACATGTTTCTTTTTGCAAGTGTGTCTTTAAATAAAATAGTGAACATACAAGACACCTTGTATTTCAGTAGTAAGTAAACAAACAAAAGCTCCTAATTTAGTCTGTTGACATATGCAGTAACATATTGTGGCATTTATATTCTATTATTAGGTCAAAATTATTAAGGACATGTGGTAAAAATGTATTATTAATCTACTTGTTCATTGACTGTAAATATCTGCTTATTTTCTGTTAAAACATGTTTTATCGACACTTCTGTTAAAGTGTAATAATCACTTATTTTTCTGTCGTTTGGATACTTTACATTAGTTTTGGATGATACCACAAATTTGGGTATCAATCTGATACCAAGTAGTTACAGGATGATATATTGGTCATATTCAAAGTCCTCATGTGTCCAGTGACACATGAACACAGAAAATATGTCACTGGACATATTTCCTGAGTTTATAAACATAATATAAATAAAACAATTAAAAAAAAAAAGATGTGATGGCAAAACATTTTGATGTAATCATAGAAGTAGTGTGTTGGCCCTGCGATGAGGTGGCGACTTGTCCAGGGTGTACGCCGCCTTCCGCCCGATTGTAGCTGAGATAGGCGCCAGCGCCCCCCGCGACCCCAAAAAGGGAATAAGCGGTAGAAAATGGATGGATGGATGGCATAGAAGTAGTACTTTTTAGAGGCAGTATAGTACCAAATATGATTAATGCCGCTGAGATAGGCTCAAACACCGCCTGTGACCCCAAAAGTGACAAGCAGTAGGAAATGGATGGATAGTATAACGGTACTATACCAATACCAGTATACTGTACAACCTTACTTCTTATATCGTAGGATCACCCGCTGGTGGGTAGAAATACACTTAAGACTCTAACACAAACGCTCATTTAACCCCACTTTGACTACGGAGTTCATATTAGGTACCGTGACGCCTTAAAAGCCCTGAAAAACAAACTCTAGACAGCCCAAAACCAAATGATTGGGCTTCTACTCAACCGTCTATGTCAGGCTCACTTTTCCGCCAACCATTTCTTTAACATGGGGAGGCTCTTTGTATCTGACAGAGTACATCTTCTTGCAGTTGGTCTAGTGTACAAGATACACCATAAAAATAAAATACTCATGTACCTGTCCAGATACTTCAAAATATATTGACCATTATAACACCAGAGGTAGTTGTACACATCACATTCAACCCAGATTTCACTCCAAAAAAGTTTTGAATTTGTTTGCCTGCTATACCACCAAATTGTGGAACTCCCTATCAAAAAGAAAACATATTACAGGTTGCGGCTACTCGTAACTGGGAATATACATAGCCTTTTACCTATTTGAAATTATATTTCGATTTACTTTCTTGCAGTATTTGTGTCTACTTTCAACATAGTACTGTGTTATGTGTGAGTTAAAAAAAATATTTCAACAAAATCAAGGTCAGGCTTTCTTGTAACAGTGAATGTGTACCGTGATGAAACGGTACCCTTTCCTATGCAAACTTCTCATAACTCCTTCAACGATCAATCACACATTATTACAAACTGAGAGGAACATCAACCTCAAACTGGCCCGTTTTCATGAAGAATCTAAATCAAAGCATTGCATCATCCTCACAAGACGAAGCATCTTCCTATTGAAGAAAAGTGTTAATAATGAAATATAAAGTTAGTAAAGATGTGAGAGTAAGAAGTAAACAAACCTGTTCTGTGTAACACAACTTGATGTTTCTTGAAAACAGCGTCCGGTAGTTGATGTTGTCGCTCCTTCTCCTCTTTTGTTGGACAAAGTTCCTCCTCATACTTTGCTATCGTTCTTTCGCACATTTTCACACAGTCACAACACTTTACACTCACACTTCATCTCTACTTATTGATGTGTTGATAACTTCCGTGTCTCTTTGTTCGCAGCTAACAAGCTAAGCTAACTAGCGAGCTAAGTTAACTAACAAGCAAAGATAGCACGAGAAGCGGCACAGTGCTTCTCGCGCATCAAGACGACGTTACGCTTAAAGAAAGAATCAAATATGTATTTTATACGACGTAAATATTTCAAACTGGATAACAAATAATAAGACTGGCTTTTTAGCGTCCTGCTCACATATTTTTCCGTCAATGTGCTTTCACGACAGTTAGCACACTTGACGTTACAAGGCATTACTGCTCTTCTTCTTCTTCTTCTTTTGTTTTTATGGCGGTTGGCAAGCAACCTTCTGGTGTGCATTACCGCCACCTACTGTAATGGAGTGTGGACCGAGGTGGATCCCTACTCTATATTCTTTTACTTAACCCAGTGTTTTTTAAATATGTGTATATTGCTTTATATCCTATGTTTTCTGAATGCAATCCTAATATAACTCCCACTTCTAACCTAATATTTTCTTTTGCTAACTTATTTTCCAGTATTTATCTTTCTCTATTGTATTTCCTACATTGTATTAAGACATGGTCAACATTCTCTATTTGATGGCAAAAATCACACAGCCCTGTAGTATGTTTGCCTATCAATTTTAGTGAACTATTTAGATATGTATGGCCTAATCTCATTCTAGTAATAATGTCTTCTTCTTTCCTATTTTATACCCCCTCCTCTCATTACACCTACTCTCCTCTGGACTTTGTAAAACTCTCTACCTTTTGTTTCCTTATTCCAATTATCCTGCCACTTTTTATTGTGTTCTATCTTAATTATGCTCTTCACTTCTTCTTTACTGTGCTTAATCTCCATGTTTACTTCTGTTTTAGTGGTTGCTTGTTTTGCGTATCTATCAGCTAACTCATTTCCCTCAACTCCTACATGAGCAGGAACCCAGAGAAATGTTACCACACCTCCCATTTTATTTATCCTGTAGATTGCCTGGACTATTTCTTAAACTATATCTAGTCTTGTTTCTGATGCTATGTTTTTTATGCTCATCAAAGCACTGCTGGAGTCCGAGCACACGACTACTTTCCTTGCTTTGTTTTCCTCTTTCCAGTTAACTGCCATATAAATTGCTACCAATTCCCCCGTAAAAACAGATAGTTAATCACTAATTATTTTATTTAACACTATATTTCCTTGTGGGATAACTGCAGCAGCTCCTACTTTACTATTTATAGTTTTTGATGCATCTGTGTATATCATAATATTATCAAAAAACATTTCCTCAATCCGTTGTTCTATTTGGTAACTATTTAAATGTCTATTCTTCAGTAACTGCATGTCTACCTTTGGGTTTTCATACATCCACGGTGGTATTGCAGGAATTGGTACTGTAGGGCTAACTTTAATATTGTCAATTTGTGTTTTGTTACATATATCTCCTATTATCCACCCAAAACTATTCATTTTTTTTCTCTTTTTCTTGACAGTTTAGTAGCACTTGACGGGTTGGATGTCCTTGCTTGGATCCTTTTAAGTTTGCCCAATAAACTGCTGAGAGTTGATCTCTCCTCATGTCCAAAGGTTTTTCATTCATTTCTACTTGTAATGCTGCCACTGGAGTAGATTTAGTAGCTCCACAACATAATCTTAAAGCCTGCGACTGGATCCGGTCTATTTTCTCAAGTAGAGTTTTTGAAGCAGATTGATAAATAATGCATCCGTAGTCAATAACAGATCGAATTAAAGTGATATATATTGTTTTCAATGTCAACCTATCAGCCCCCCAATCTTTACCCCTCAAAGCCCTCATTATATTTAACACCTTTTTACTTTTCTCCAGTATCTTGCTGATGTGGGTTGACCAGTTAATATTTTTATCAAACCATATTCCTAAATATTTAAATACTTGTACCTCTTCTATGTTTTCTCCATAGAGTTTTATTTGGAGCTTGTTTTGTACTTTCCTCTTCGTAAAATGTATGACTTTTGTCTTTCCAACAGAGAATCTTAAACCCCAAGCCGTCCCCCAGTCTTGAACATTATTTACCGCTTTTTGAATCTTCTTTTCTATATGATTTGTATTTCTACCTCTCTTCCACATCACTCCATCATCAGCAAACAATGCCACCTCCACTAACCCTTCCACTTCACTAAAAACTTCATTTATCATGATGGAAAATAGTACTGGACTTATTATACTCCCTCGTGGGGTCCCATTTTCCACTTCGTATTCTCTGCTATATTCATTCTCTATTTTTAATAATAATGTTCTACTTGTTAAAAAGTCTTTTATCCATCTGTACATTCTTCCTCTAATCCCAATCTTATTTAGTTTCATCAGCAACCCCTGTTTCCACAACATATCATACGCTTTCTCTATGTCAAAAAATAACGCAATTATACTTTCTTTATTTATTTGTCCCTTTCTAATTTCCTCTTCCAGCTACACTGCTGGGTCATTTGTGCTTCTTGCTTTGCGAAAACCACTTTGGTAGTTTTTTATCATTTCTTTTGACTCTAAATAATATATTAATCTTTCATCAATCATTTTTTCCATTACTTTGCCCAAATTTGAGGTCAATGCTATCGGCCTATAATTTCCTGCCTCTTCCGGATCTTTCCCTGGCTTGCATATTGGAATTATTACAGCTGTTTTCCACTCATCTGGTAATCTTCCTTCTTCATATATCCTATTATATAATTTCAAGACCACTTCTTTGCCGATGCTACCTAAATTTTTGATCATTTGATAACTCACCAGGTCTTTCCCTGGCGTCGTATTGTTAACTTTTTTTTTAAATTCGAACCATTTCATCCAAAGAAAATGTCATATCCATAGTGTTGGTAAAACTATTATCGTTGTCTTCCTTCATTTCCTTAATATTTAAACTAATTGTTTCTTCTCTCTTTTGATTTTCAACATTTCTCAAATTATCATTACTGTGCACTTTAACAAAGTTTTTGCTAAAAGTTCTGCTTTTTCTTTATTTCCTACCACACTCCGCGTTCCATCTTTCATCACATTATTTTTATGTTCTTTTCTGACCCCTGACATTCTCTTGATCATTCCCCACACTTGGCTTAAAGGAGTAGTTCTATTTAGTGTTTCACAAAAAGTTCTCCAATGGTGTTTTCTTGTTTTTTGAATAACATACCTTACTCTAGCTTGATGCCTTTTATATTGGATCATGTCTTGGAAATTATGTGTTCTTCTCAGTATTCTAAATGCTCTATTCCGTTCTTGTATTGCATCTGTGCACTCTTGTGTCCACCATGGCACTATCTTCCTTCTTCTCCCTATACTATTCCTTGGTATGCTCTGTTCGGCTGCTTCTATTATGCACTTTGTAATATCTGTATTTAATTGTTCAATATCTTGATTTATATCTACTTCGTTTAAAGTTATGTCGGTAATTTCCCTAAATTTCCCCCAGTCACCATGATTATACTTCCATCTTCCTTCTATCCTAGTGCTTTCTGTCCTATGATTTATGTTTATGTGAATGAAGATTGGATAGTGATCACTTCCCATTGTGCTGTATTTATTTACTTCCCACTCCACCTTTCCTGCTAACCCTTGTGACACTAGTGTTAAATCTATTGCTGTTTCTTTACCCGTGACGACATCCAACCTTGTTCCCGACCCATCATTCACACACACCAGTTCTTTTTCCTCCAAAAGTGCTTCCAATGTATTCCCATTCCAGTCATCGCTTTCACCCCACATTGTGCTATGTGCATTAAAGTCACCACACCAAATAATATTGCCACTCCAGTGCTCCATTATTGTTTCTAGTTGGTGAATTTCTAATTTCTTGCATGGATTATAGAAGTTTAGTACTTTGTATCTTTCTTTATTATTCCATACTTCTACTCCTACTATCTCTAGTTCTTGTTTTACTTTTAATATTGAATAATGCATATCTTCCTTAATAAATATGGCACATCCTCCTCCTTGCCCATCATTCCTATCTTTACGTATCGTTATATATCCTTTTATTATAAAGTTTAATTTTGGCTTCAGCCATGTTTCTTGAATACATATTATATGTGGTTTATTTTTCATATTATTAATATATCCCTTTAATTCCTGTCCGTTTGCTATCAAACTTCTGGCATTCCACTGAACAATTAACATGGCGTTGGATTGTAGTCACATGACTCGGTCGCGTCTACTCTCTGTAGCTCACCTTGCACCTGTTCCCAGGATAGTTCTTTTAAATTTAAAAACTTTGCTGCTGCTTTGACAATAATTTTGATTTTCTCAGTCTTGTTTCTAGCCTGTTCTGTACAATTTATTACGTAAGCCAGGAATACAACTAGTTTGTCCATGGAAATTCCTGTATTTGCTGCCTCTTGTTTTTTATTTCTTGAACTATTTTCATTTCTGTCTTGTTCTACACTTTCTTGATTTCTTATTTTAACTGCCTCTGCGTATGTAATATTTCTTTCAACTCTGATTTGCTGTACTTCTGTTGCCTGTTTTCTTATGATGCAGCCCCCATACGCTGCTGTGTGATTCCCGCCACAATTACAGCACTTGACCTGTTCATTTTCTCCACATAGTCCATATTCATGCTCTCCTCCACACCGTCCACATCTCATCTTAGCATGACACACACTAGCTATGTGCCCATAGCGTTGGCACTTGAAACAACGTACTGGGGGTGGCACGTAAGCTCTAACATAGAAGCTTAGATACCCAATCATGATTCTCTCTGGTAGGACCTCCTCTGCAAATTGCACTAGCACGGATTCGCTCTCAGTCTTTTCACCGTTCCTAAATGCCATCATTCTTTTCATTATAGTGACAGTTCCTCCTTTTATTTCTCTTTTCAGATCATCCAAATTTTCTCCTCTTGGGATTCCTGTCACGACTCCTCTTGCCCCCTTTCGTTCTCCCACTTCAATTTTTTCCTTTATTATTTTGTTGCACAGTTTTTGCAATCGCATTGCTTTGTTCTTTTGCTCTCCATTTTTGCATTTAATCAACAGCCGTCCGTCCCTGAGCACCTTCGCTATCTCCACCTCTCCAATGTCCTTCTTTAATCCCTTAACCAGTGTCATCAAACTAATGTCATTCATATCTTGGTTTGATTTAAATGTATAAATGATCTTATATTCATCCATCATAACCCTTTTCCTCTTATCAACCTCTTCATCGTCTTCATGCACTCTTTTAGCACTCGACTTTCCTTCACTCCCTCCTCTCCCCTTCTTTCCTCTCTCCCCTCTAGTCCTATCCATTTCCATACTATCCTCATACATCCCGTCACTATCCCCTTCCATCTTGATCCAGTCACAAAACAGCTTATGCTCAACCGCCAAAACAGATTTAGACACTCTGGCCGCCGCCAAATTCACTCCAAATGTTTGGTAGTTCCGCGTCTCTCCTTCCGGAAGCTTCCACAGCCACTCTGACCCTCCCCATTACTGCTCTGTTCTGCTGTCTTCCTTTTCCCCCGGAAGCTGGGAATGACTTCACAGCCGAGTGGACGAAGAGGTAGATGGATAGATAGATAGATAGATAGATAGATAGATAGATAGATAGATAGATAGATAGATAGATAGATAGATAGATAGATAGATAGATAGATAGATAGATAGATAGATAGATAGATAGATAGATAGATAGATAGATAGATAGATAGATAGATAGATAGATAGATAGATAGATAGATAGATAGATAGATAGTACTTTATTGATTCCTTCAGGAGAGTTCCTTCAGGAAAATTAAAATTCCAGCAGCAGTGTACAGAGTTGAGATCAATAAAAAAAAAAAGAAAAAAAAGTAAAAAGTAAATAATGGGGGTTTAAATGGAAACAAAATAGAGAAATATTACAATAAGATTAAAAAATAAAAAGCAACAATGGGAATACAATTATAACAGTAAAATAAGAATATAACAAGAGAAAGTAGGCAGTAGTGACCATGTTATGAAAACGTATTGCACTGTTATTGTTTTGCATCCCCTGTCATCCTAGTACCCCCCGTCCCCCGTCCCAGAGAGGAGTTGTACAGTCTAATGGCGTGTGGGACAAAGGAGTTTTTGAGTCTATTAGTCCTGCACTTGGGATGAAGCAGTCTAGCACTGAACAGGCTCCTCTGGCTACTGATAACGCTATGCAGAAGGTGACTGGCATCATCCAGGATGCTCACTAGTTTGTCAACAGTCCTCTTCTCTGCCACCGTCACCAGTAATACAGTTTCATTCCGATTGTAGAACCGGCCCGCCTGATCAGTTTCTCAAGTCTGGAGCTGTCCTTCTTAGATGTACTGCCCCCCCAGCACACTACCATGTAGAACAGAACACTGGGAACCACAGACTGGTAGTACATCCACCTGACTTTTCTACAAATGTTGAAGGAGTGCAGTCTCCTGAGGAAGTACAGCCTGCTCTGACCTTTCTTGTACTGATGGTCCGTGTTAACAGTCCAGTACAGCTTATTGTCCACCCAAAACCCGAAGTACTTGAATGAGTCCAGGGTCTATTCCTCAACTCCCTTGATCACAATAGGTTGTGACCTTGGACTCGACCTCCCAAAGTCAATGACCAGCTCCTTGGTCTTTGACGGATTGAGCTGCAAGAGGTTCATGTGGCACCAGACAACAAAGTTGTCCCATTCTGCACGACAGGGTGTCAACGTCATCATTTATACCAACTCTGATTACAATCTAAGTTTTTGGAGCCGAGTTATAAATGTGTAAAGTTCTGTGGCGAGCCGTCAGGTCAAAGTTTGGTCAAAGTCCCGAGGAAGAGTTTGTTCAAGTACCACCCCTTTTTGGTTTCAACATGGCTGACGGAAACCAAAATGGTCGACTTCCTTTTGGCTTTCAAATAAGGGTTCTTGAGACTTTTACGCTCCTCCTGTCGTGATAGATGCTGCTGGTGATTTCTGTGGCGATACGTGAATCTGGGGCGAGCAGCAAAATTTTTCACATTTTCAAGAGTTAATATTTGAAGTTTGGCTTCGGGGCTCCTAAAGTATCTAATTTTTTGCTTGCAATATTTGGACAGTTTTGGTGCCGAGTAAGGCCCTGAGAAATGTTATCCAAGAGGATCATCTTTTTTTCGAGCCTGAATAAACATTGAAGTCAAAGAGTTGATTTGCAGTGCTGCAGGTTCTCAGCAGCACACTTTTTTTTCCCAGCTGCTTCTTAGAAGAGAACCTTTCCTCACACACACTGCACATTCTACCACATTCTAGAACTATCCTTCAGCCACGCCCCCTCCGGTGATATACTTCCAGTGTTGTGACCTCTGTTTACAATTTGTCAGCTCCAAATTATACCTTCTCACTGGCTACTCGGGCTGTGAATCTTTGGCCTCCACACCAGGGGCGTTGCCAGACATATTTCACTGGGGCACGTGCCCCACTGTTGATCTGCAGTGCCCCAGTAAAAATTTCACCAATAAAAAAAAACGCTTCGGAGTTTTAAGTCTACATAACATAGACAACAGCGCACATACTACTTAGTATGGTAATTGATTGCTACTGTATTCACTCCACGAAACAGTGTGCACATGGCTACTTAATATGGTAATTTATTCACGTGTGGATCAAGACTTCGGTTGAGAGAGAGAGAGAGAGAGAGAGAGAGAGAGAGAGAGAGAGAGAGAGAGAGAAAGAGAGAGGGGATTAGAATCACTGCGTGAGGTAGGTGACGTTAGCCAACAACAATTTGTTAATTACAATATTTTGATTTTGATTTGACTCAAACTGTAACTCCTAGATGGATTTAAGAAAGTTATTCGCCCGCAGCAGATAAGAAGCATGGGAAGAGAGATGTAAGTGAAGTCCTAGCTAGCTAAGCAACATCATTGTCTTAAGTTGATGCTAAGTTAGCTAACGTTATTCTTTGTATCAAGACAAACATATTCATTTGCTGTACGAGCTGTCGGGGGAATTTCCAATGAACAAGAAACATAATGTTGGTTATTGTCTGCTGGTTCTGCATCAATGATGATTTGGAGTAAGCATGTGTGAGTTGAGTGCTTCTCAAATGGTTTATCTTCAGGAAGAAAAACATTTTTCCATATCATCAAGTCGTTAGCCAAATTTTTAAATCATTCAAGTTTATTTCACAGAAAAATAGCACAGTAGACTTGTCTTGTTAATCGGTGTGACTGACTAAAATAATCTTGTTTTGTCACCAGAAAAATGGCTACAGCTAAAGCATCTGGTTTTGTTTCCAGAAAAAAATAGTAGCATTTCTGTATTTGTTTTCAGAAAGATGGCTGAAAATATCTTGTTTTGTTGCCCCATTTAGATGTTTTTTTAAAATATATTTCCATGTCAGTCCTGAGTCCTCCTCCAACTTGTTAGTCGGTTTGCCTTTTGCTAAAATACTCACTAATAGTCAGTAGAAAAAAGGCTAAAATAATCTGATTTTGTTGCCACAATTTGATTTTTTTCTCCCTAAACTTTTTTTTTTTTCATGCACACATCTGACTGCGACTCACTGAAAATGACACACAATCCACTTTTATGTCACGACGCAGCAGTTGGGAACCACTGGTCAACTGTATAACAGTTACTGTAATATTTCCATGTCTGTCCAGAGTGATTGACCTCTTTGCAAAAATGAAAACGAGACGTTACAGTTTACTTCTCAGAAAATGATTCCCTGAACAGACACACAACAGTTGTTCATTTATTCTACTACTGTGGCTTTATTGTTTTGTGTATATTTTATAGTTTTGTGTATCTGAAATAGGATTAGCCACATTGCCATAAATGGAAATTTAATAATATAAAAGAACCCAGAGATGTAGGGGTGCTTTATTTTTTGTTTTACTTTTGTAGATGTTAAATTTGCAGATGATTACTGCAATAAATATTTGAAAAAGATTCATTGCTCTTCCTTTTTGCTTTTACCAGTAGCAGTTTAGAAGTCTGGAGTAAAAAAGTGCACAAGTAGGTCAAATGCATTAGTTAATTTCAGGTGGTTGATCAAAGATCCATACAACATAATCTGATATGATTTCATAGTTTAAAGCACTATTTATTTATTTTTTATGATAAATAAGTGCTAAAAATGTTTTTGCTTGCGCGCTTTGCACGCTCACATGAAGTATTTGTGCCCCAGGTGTGCCCCAGTACAGTATTAAGTCTAGTGACGCCCCTGCTCCACACAATTCCATTCAGAAGCCATTCACCATTCAAAAGCAATACTTGGGTGCCAGTTCTGTGATGAACTACATCCCTCCATAAAATAGACAAACAGCTCTGATAATTCTTTATATGAACCAATAAAATGTATAATTAATCTACTCAGGTCACATAGTGTATAAGAAAGATAAAGAAGTTGGATAAACGAGTTGTAATTACAATGGTCTTGCAGACAACAGAAAAAGAAAACGTGGCTGAAGGGAAAAAAAACACAATCTTTTTTGTATCAACCCATTTAGATACAGAAACATGGAGAAAAGAATGGGATGGTCCAATTTCCCATGGTATAATATTGCCATGTATTGAACTTTGGGATAAATACTTATTGCTATTTGGGAAAGTTTGTCACCTTATGTAATTACAACTTAATCTACCCTTCCACATGTTTTTATTGTTGTTCCCTTTTACTCCTACAAAATGTATTTTTATATAAAAAACATTAATAAAACATTCAGATACCACAGAACGTGATGTCGCTGGAGTTTTTTTTTTTTTTACTTTTATTTATAAATTTCAACATTTACAAACAGATGAGAAACAATAATCAAAATAAGTACAAAAACAGTACAAACTAAAACAGTGCCAGGGGGTTGTAAATTCAAAATAACTAAAATATATATATATATATATATATATATATATATATATATATATATATATATATATATATATATATATATATATATATATATATATGTATATATACATATAATAAACACAGTGCAAAGCCATAGGCTCACTCAGATTCAGTAAATAACTTAAATTTGGAACACAGCATCATCGTTTTCACAGCTTTTTTGTTGTTAGAGGTAGAGAGTGTTTTAATGTAGAGTTCTTAATCTTTTTTAAAGGCACAAAAGATAGGACGGGTATTGAGAAACTAAAATGTATGAATATAAAACTTAGCCAATATAATAATGAGGTTGTAAAGATAGAATTCCTTTTCAAATGTTTGTCCATACAGTGTAAAACCAAATATCACATCTTTAAAACAAAACACACATTTGTCATGAATATTGTCCAGGATGAAGCGACAGATGCCCTGCCATGGTGATGGAGTGTTTTCACAAGTCCAAAACAAGTGGTTAACAGTCTCTGGGTGCATGTTGCAAAAGGTGCAGGTAACATCAATGTCCTTCTTGTATCTAACCATCACAGTCTTTACAGGGTAATAACCATGAATGATTTTAAAAGATATCTCTTTTACTTTGTTGCTATGTAAATACCTGTTAGGAAGGGACCACGTTTTGACCCAACAGATGTCATTTACAACACTATTCCAGAGGGCAATTACGTAGAAGACAGACACACAATCATTTTGGAATAAGCTGCAGATTGTTATGTTATTTTTCTGATCAAAGCAAAGTTTCCCCACAGGAGTGTCAAGTGCATCAGGTGTGTAAGCCCCGTACAACATAATAACACCTGTTGGAATGGCATCAAATACAATGGCAAATTGTTTGTGAGTCACAGGTATCTTAAAATGGTTGAGAAATTCTTGGTAATTAAAAAGTTGACCTTCCGTATTGAAAAGCTGACTCACTAAAATAATGTTATTTTTAAACCAATTGTTGAGGAAAATATATTTCCTTTTGTAACATATGTCTTCATTGTTCCAGATTAAATATTTGGTAGGTGAAAAATTGTGCTTATATATAAGAGACCATGCTAAAAGGGCTTGTTTGTGGAAGTTTGAGAGTGGAACAGGAATCCATCCATCCATCCATTTCTACCGCTTATTCCCTTTTGGGGTCGCGGGGGGCACTGGCGCCTATTTCAGCTACAATCGGGCGGAAGGCTGGGTACACCCTGGACAAGTCGCCACCTCATCGCAGTGCCACAACAGGAATCCTATCAATGTTATTACACAATAGCAAAAATTTTAGGCCTCCAAGGTTAGAGAATACATGATGAGAAATAAAGTTCCAAATTGAGGTAGGGACTTTCAAGTAGTGTCTTATCCAATTAATTTTAAAGGTGTTGTTTAGTGAAGTGAAATCAAGAACGTTTATAGACCACCCTGATTGGAATTTTTCATTATAATAGATTTCTTAATATAATGATTTTTTTTTCCAAATACAGTCAACCAGTATTTTGTCAACAGTTTTACATATTTTTTGGTTAACATCTAAAGAAATAGCTGCATATGTAAGCCTGGAGATACCTTCTGCTTTGGAAAGCAAGGTTCTGCCTTTTAAGGATAAATCTCCCTGTAGCCATTGGTTCAATCTTTTCTTAGTTTTTCTATAATTGGATTAAAGTTCAAGACCGATCTAGAACTCTGATTTTTAGTGATAAGAATTCCTAAGTAATTAATACTATCCTTAACTGAAATTTGACGCAATAGCGTCTGTGTTTTCGCTTTGTCCTCTTGGCTCTGACGTCATCCCAACTTCCGGGGTAATTGGAAGGCAGCAGAACAGAGCAGTACTGCCTTGTAACGTCAAGTGTGCTAACTGTCGTGAAAGCACATCGAAGGATAAAGAAGAGAGCAGGACGCTAATAAGTCAGTCTTATTATTTGTTCTCCAGTTTGAAATATTTACGGTGTATACAATACATCTTTGATTCTTTCTTTAAGGATAAAGTCGTCTCGATGCGATAGAAGCA
The DNA here is from genome assembly GCF_033978795.1 of Nerophis ophidion. Taxonomy (NCBI): domain Eukaryota; kingdom Metazoa; phylum Chordata; class Actinopteri; order Syngnathiformes; family Syngnathidae; genus Nerophis; species Nerophis ophidion. Next base: position 13,162,514 of record NC_084638.1, read on the forward strand.
CTGTGCCGCTTCTCGTGCTATCTTTGCTTGTTAGTAAGCTTAGCTCGCTAGTTAGCTTAGCTTGTTAGCTGCTAACAAAGAGACGCGGACGTTATCAACACATCGCTAAGTAGAGATCAAGTGTGAGAGTAAAGTGTTGTGATTGTGTGAAAATGTGCGAAAGAACGATAGCAAAGTATGAGGAGGAACTTTGTCCAACAAAAGAGGAGAAGGAGCAACAACATCAACTACTGAACACTGTTTTCAAGGAGCCTCAAGTTGTGTTACACAGAGCAGGTTTGTTCACTTTTTACTCTCACATTTTTACTAACTTTGTATTTAATGAATTACACTATCCTTAATACATTGTGAATAAGAAGTTGTGTTGTCTTGTGAGGATGATGCATTCCGTCTGCTACTTGCAACGTGGTCTTGCAACCACGTGGTTGTCGGTGTTCTTTCGAATTTAACTAGTAAAGATGAGTTACATATCCCAGTCCATTTGTACAATAAACTGTCAGTGGTGGAACAAGTCAGAGCTGGGCTGGGGGAAGACCAAGTAATAATGCTGATTCTAACATCATTTTACAACATACACATGCCTCTCTGGGTTTACTACAAACAATCTCTGACCAGGTTTTAAAAAGTTGGTCAGCCATTTTTGCTGAAATTTGCATTTTCCCAACATTCATATTTTTTCTCATTTTCACCACAGCATCAGTTTGTTCACATGATGTAGAAAAAATATCAAAGGGGATCTGATGTTTTTATTTTTTTTGACTATCATTCACAATCGATATGTAAGACAATAACATGTTTTTATTTTTTAGCATTCTAAGTCCTAAGCAAATGTTAGCAAAATCTTGACTATCCTAATTTTAACAATGGAGTCAATGAGCGGGCCTCTATTCTGCTCACTGATAATTAGTTGATCAATAAAATATACCCAGAAGTCATTTTTTAAAATGCTATCTCTTTAAAACATCCTGTAAAAATGCATATCCTCTGGAAAAATGCCTTATAGTAGCCACAAACTGGACGATACATTTTTAATTAGGATACAATTTAAATAAATAGTGTAAAGGTTTTATGGAATTTTCCAGGGTGTACACCGCCTTCCGCCCGCTTGTGAGTCCAAAAGGGACAAACCGTAGAAAATGGATGGATGGGAAAAAGGCCTCAAATTTTTACTTTTTAAGGTCAAGACAAGTGTTGCCTTAAAAGAGGGCTCATATTTTAGGGCACCAAGGCAAATGTTATTTATTTTCCAGTTTGTTAATTAAATGCAGAATCGCTCACATTTATTTGTGCAATAAATCTTTGGACGATTTTGACCCGTACTTTGGGTCAAAGTATAATAACATTTATTTGTGCAATAAATCTTTGGACGATTTTGACCCGTACTTTGGGTCAAAGTATAATAATTGTGTAAATGCATCAAAAAGTTCATTATACTTGCGTAAGGTGCTTATTTGAAACCTTTATTTTCTTTGGACATTCAGACCTATTATTGTGAAGGGGGAAGTGCTGTTCTCAGCTTGATATGTGGAGGCGGCAGTTGCGGCTGCTGTCCGGTTTGTACATTATTCCAACAATGATGATGTCGTTCACAACAACACAAGCAGATGAGATGTGTTGTGGGTGTATTCATTTTCCTTGCTTGCTTTAGCGTCGTAGTTTAGTCACTATTTCCAATGACCGCCTCAAGGACGGGACGGTTGCGTGTTCAGAGGATGAATGAGTGGTCCAGAACACATTATTTTCCCTAACAAATGTTGCTTCTCCTCACAATGATTGGACATTGAATTTAAATATTTCAGTCACTCACACAACCATACTTGTGAGGGAGTTTTCTGTGTCTACGTACCTTCGACACATCCGTACACCCACCGGAGTGACACTTTTCCAAGTTGAACAATTCCCACATTTTTCAACCTATTCAAACCATTCCAACATCAACACTGTGACGCTTGGGTGGCATCGGGATGCTGTTGTGCTCTCTCGTGGGTGCAGCGGAGATGGAACACAGCGTGAAGGTAAGGATGATGATTTGTTTAACACTACAAAACAGACTAGGAAACAAAACACTTGCACGAAGGCACTAACAAACTAAACAATCAGATCGAGCATGGGAGCTAGTAGGAACTAAGAATGCTAGCATGTGAGCTAGGGAAATAAACAAAGGAATAGCGTGGAAGCTAACAAGTACAAAAATAGTATTTACCACAATGCGGGAATGCGACGTCACCTATTGCGTGTAAAGCAAACTAGAGTCCGAGAGCGAATGGCAAACAAAGGCATTCTTAAATAAGGATATAATCACAAATCAGGTACGCGACAACAAACAAGAGACAGGTGACACTAATGAGTTACAATGACAACAGAAAAAAAACAGGAAGTGCCACCGGGAACTAAGGATGTCGAATAACAAACAGGCTGTGATAACAACACAGAAAACCGAACCCACACCAGAACATGGCATGATCGAAGTCGTGGATCATGACAAACATATTCCACTCAGTCATCCTGGACATTCAAACTCACACTTTCCCAAGTTCCAAACCAAATTTCTGTTTTCCTGGAAATTCCAACTCTTTAACATTGAAACCATTCCAACATGCAAACTATTCTTACATTCATACTACATTCTGTCAGCATTTCAGTTAAATTTCAGCATTGGATCATTTACACGCAATTCTTTGAACAATTGCCTCATCTACTTATTATTATTATTATTATTATTATAATTAAATGTAGCTTACCATATTGCTGAAAATTTCAATTTCCCCTCGGGGATTAAAAAAGTATGTCTGATTATGATTGAATGTGTAGACTGCATGAATGATGCCTTCTCAGTTCTCACTCCAACACAATTTGAGTGTCTTTGAAACACACAAAATGAATCTAATCCATTATTACAATTAATAATAAGGTAAACAAGTTATATTTTGAAGGAATAGTCGCAAAACAGATGTCATCTTTTTTGGCCAACATGTTGACTGTGCTCATGCTTTTTTTAGAGCGGACATGTCTCTAAAGATGAATGTGAAAATCACAGTAATTATTGTCCACCAGCAGGGGGAGCTCATCACTAGTAGTACTGCGTGGAGGCTGGCATGTGGTACATTATTTCCTGTGTGTGTATGACTTATTCAGAGGAAGAGCAGCACACTTTCACATATGGTGTCTACCATTAAGGATTGCAGGAATTACTTTTAGGATGTTTGTATATGAATAAGGTGGATTGGACGTTGGTCTGGGAAGGCATTCCCCTTAAGGTCTTCTCCATGTATCAGCTGGAAGTACCCTGACTGCTGTGAAGGGAAACTGATGAGATTGTGGGATCATATGTTGGTGCAGGACAATATCTCATGTGACTGAGCAAATCTGGACTTTTCTAAAGAATGTTTGTTTTCTCCTGTCCCGCAGACCTTGATGAAGAACATCTTCCTCATGAGCAGGAGGAGGAACCACTGTCCACCCACATACACAAGGAAGAAGAGGTACCACATTCCCAACACATCAAAGAGGGAGGGGAGGAGCCACAGCCCCCCCCCCCCCCACCCCCCACATTAAAGAGGAAGACAAGACGCCACAGACCCATAATGTTAAACTGACCCTTCACATTAAAAGGCAAACAGAGGACCCACTGATATTACACATCAAAAAGGTAGAGGAGGACCCGCTGACCCCTCACTTTCCGGGACAAGAGAACACGCTGACCCCTCACATTAAAAAGGAAGAGGTAGATACACTGACCCTCTACTTTAAAGAGGAAGAGGAGGACCAAGAGCCGCCACACATTAAAGAAGAAAAGGCGGAACACCGCATCAGTCAGCCTAAATGGTTGGAGGAGTTCCCAGTGACTGGTGTCCCTGTGAAGAGTGAAGATGATGAGGTCAAAGGTGAAAGTGAGGAGAGGGGAGGGGGAGCCTCCAAGCAGCAGCTCAACACAACACATGACAACAGAAGCTGATGGAGACCACTGTGGAGGATCACAAGCAGACAAGCTCTTAGCTCCACTATCAGATAGTGAGGACACAACGTCACACTCTCCTGACACTGATGATGAAGACTCTGAAGATGATAAGACATGTCACACTGACAACACTCACTTCAATTGTTCTCACTGTGACAAATCCTTTCATTCCCTTTACGGTTCAAAGCCATATCGCTTTGAACCGTATGCAAGCGACACGACAGCCAGCGACATGAGAGAAAGCGAGGACGAATTCGGCAATCGCCTTCTAACCAACGATTGGTATGTGTTTGTTTGGCATGAAAGGAAACAAACTAACAACTATGAACTAGGTTTACATTCTTTGTAATTTGTTTGCTTCGGTTTTCTGCACATTTTTGTGGGATGATCTGGTGTTGAAAACTGGGCTCTGGGTGATATCCGCAATGTACGATTATCGGGTTGACTTTATTTTCCATTGTCTCTAATTACATTCACAGGAGTTCTATATTTTCAATGCGATCTGATTTACACCACCAAATTTTCTTTTTCTGCGACCTGTTGATAAGTATGACCAGGTATTACTAGCATATGAAATACATTTGGCTACAACATGCACTTTGAGAGTGCATACAGCCAATTTCAGGCGCGCTAAGAACATCAATCAATCATCAATCAATGATTATTTATATAGCCCTAAATCACTAGTGTCTCAAAGGGCTGCACAAACCACAACACAAACCACAACGACATCCTCGGTAGAGCCCACATAAGGGCAAGGAAAACTCACAACCAGTGGGACGTCGGTGACAATGATGACTATGAGAAACCTTGGAGAGAAGACCGCATATGTGGTGTTGGGTATGGCTTGGCAAAGATGTCCGTAGAGTTCTGCCATCTTGTGGCGTTTTGAATATTCGCGAAACATTTCCCAGCCCAACAAGACAATATCAAGCTTTCAAGTTGCACTGAACTGCTCTTGAAGTGACACAAAATAAAAGTCAGTAGTTTCTAAAAACCTTGCTTCACTTGTTAATTTGTTTCTACTCATACAGTGTCTTGATTTTAATTGATATTCTTTTAAATCATATATTATAAATGTGACCAAACAAAGGTAAAGGGCAAATATTAACCATATATATTTTTTATACTGCTTGTAATTGGGATAAGGTAAACATCTGTTCATTATTTTAACATAAAATGTTTTGTGAGGCAGTAAAAGTCACAAAATGCAATGGGTCCATCAGACCCACAAACACTGGCTCAGTAACAACAATATGAACACCACAGAAGGGTTAAGTGGTACTGAATTGACTTCCGTGATTCCGGATGGCTTCCTGCTTGTTGGGTTTTTCGAATGCGGCACACATTGATGGTGGGTTGTCTGTTCTTCGTAGAGGCTTCTCATTACTGCTGGCCAAAAAACAGACAGCATCCTTCAGATGGTCAACATATTCTGAAGAGATAACATTGTAAACTTTTCACTTTGTATATATGAACTCCAGCTGTCTGATACTCAATTTTAATAAATACCGCATATTGCAAAATTCAGTTACAAATTGGTCGGCTACATCTTGTTTATCTGACAATTCAATTCATTTGCCTGGATTATGGAAAATGAGAAGTGGGAACAGAAGCAATATCCGTGTTTGATACATTTCACCTGTTTATTGGAGATAAGGGGGTACCCAGGACAAAGAAGAAATAAAAACAAATAATGGTCTGATGCTGTTACGTTCCCAGATGGCTCAAAGTCTAGGGATCGTAGGGGAACGCAACATAAAAGTGTAAAAATCAAATAAGTTGTAAATTAAAAATACCAAAGCCAAAAATTGAAAACAAAAACTAGTGTATTGAAAAGTAACCATGGGGGTGGGAGTTACAACAAAGACACGACACCAGCCTAGCTTGGGAATACAGGTGCTGTCAAAGAAATGAACAAAACATACCAAAAATACCCTCTAGAAAAGAAAGGTAAGCTGACTAAACTAAAGCTATTTAATTAGTTTAAACCAAATACCTACCTAACTACTCCAACCAAAGAGTGGGTCCAAAACATACAAGGGTGACAGCCACCAATAAGCCTGGTGTCTCTATACACAAACAAATCCTATGTGTGTAGTGTATAGAGGCCTCTGTCTAACCTTTCCCAAGATTAGGCCGCAGATACTTACAAATGTTGGAAGGTCAAACAAAAAGGAAGACAACAAAACAGGTGGCACAAGTTTAGCAAAAAGCTTAGAAAAAATGATTACAAAACAAAGTAGCGCCAAAGAAAAAGTAGCGTCTCTCAAAACTCAACACAGCATGTCAGAAAAATAATTTCTCAATCCAGTGGTGAACAGGTGGTTTTAAGCAGGTCAGGAGGATAAATGGTGGACCGGGATTGGCTGGCTGATCAACAGATGAAATGAGGAGCAGCTGGGAACAGGAACCGTTTGATTGGCAGCAGAGGTCATGATTGAGTGTGACCTGTTCAAACAAAAGAAGAAAAAAACACAAAAACAAACCACCACTACGTGGAACGTAACAGATGCACGAAAAATGATAAACTTCCGGTATGTTCGTGGTGCCAGTATCTTTTTCACTGTATGTTCTCCTTTCTTGTACTTTGGGCGGTTGATTTTGTACTTGGCGATGCCTTTCTTGGTCACTGCCTGTTCTCGTCTGGCATTCTCGTTGAAGTGTAAGGCAGACAGCATGAGTCTGAATAATAAAATAACATGAAACCCCAATCGGCATATACTGCTACAAATATATATGTATGTACATTTATATTAGTACTGGCTAGACAATTTTCCATTCCTTGTTAGAAAGTCCAGCAGTTTGTGGATAATTAACAATTTTTCATTCCCTGATAAGAGAAGTACAGTAGTTTTGGAGCGAAATGGTTCACAACAGCATGATACGACTCCAGACTTGAAGTCTGCTGCCCTGTGGATAACATCCTGACATCTTTCAGTAGTGCCTTTTTAGTAAAGGGGAACATTATCACAATTTCAGAAGGGTTAAAACCAATAAAAATCAGTTCCCAGCGGCTTTTTTTATTTTTCTACGTTTTTTTCAAAATTTTACCCATCCCGGAATATCCCCAAAAAAAGGTTTTAAAGTGCCTGATTTTCGCTATCTGTGAAGCCACCGTCCATTTTCCTGTGACGTCATCCAGTGATGCCACTACAAACAAACGGGTAGCACAGAAAGATATAGCGACATTAGCTCGGATTCAGACTCTGATTTCAGCGGCTTAAGCGATTCAACAGATTACGCATGTATTGAAACGGATGGTTGGAGTATGGAGGCAGATAGCAAAAACGAAATTGAAGAAGAAACTGAAGCTATTGAGCGAATAGCTATCGACGCTATTCGGCCATGTCTGCCTTAGCATCGCCTGTAAAATGTGCCGACCAAACGTTCGGGACTTTCGCATCTTGTGACCCTGAATCAACTTAAATCTGTCGATTGGTAAGTGTTTGTTTGTCATTAAATGTGGGTGGAGGGAAACGCTGGATGCAAATATAGCTACAAATGTACATACAGCTAGCCTAAATAGCATGTTAGCATCGATTAGCTGGCAGTCATGCCGCGACCAAATATGTCTGATTAGCACATAAGTCAATAACATCAACAAAACTCACCTTTGTGATTTCGTTAACTTTATCATTGAAAATGCATCTGCAGGATATCCATACATCTCTGTGCCATGTCTGCCTTAGCATCGCCGGTAAAATGTGCGGACACTCCGGCACATTCGATGGGGGTCTGGCGGAAGATTTGTTTGACTTGAGAAATGTCCAGATTCACTTAGTAAGTTCACATGAAATTAACAAAACAAGTTATTATATGAATTGGCCTGAAAACAAACACACTGCTCTTTACAACATTATCCACAGGAAAATAAGACCACTTTTGACAAGGGGTGGGCAATATGGCCTAAAATGTATATTGCCATAAATCCCTTGCTGCCTGAGTGCAGCTGGGATAGGCTCCACGCCCCCTGTGATTATAATGTCAGTTACTGATGTATAAACTTGGAGAAAAGATTAGATCGTTTACAGTGTAAATCTGTATTCTGTATTGTTGTCTCCGCTATGACGCCATCTTGTGGTCGAGTTCGCTCACTCCGAGTGCTTTGGTTTGAAAGTGTATTTCTTTTTGCGTTGTGCCTTGAACCCAAAGTAAGGTTTCGTCATTAATGTCGCCAAGCAACGTTTGTAAGTGTAACCGGGATTTCCACTAGATCTGGAACGGCGGCGCCATGGCGACAGACTCTTTCCGTTTTTGTTTCCAAGTCAATGTGTCAGTTTCCACCACCTGGCTTTTATATTTAGCGGTCGCCACAACAAGGCTATTCAATTGAGCTAAAATCTGCTCGTGTGGGACAGGAGGTCATGCATAAACAAAAATAAATGATCAAGTTTACTTTCAAAGTAAAAAAAATATGTTTAAGGCGAATGGTATTTCACACTTTAAAAAGTCCTAATGGACATGAAAGCAACTTGTCAAAAGGTTTTCAGACCTAATTTCACCTCCTTGACACAATTGGACGAAAACATGGTAATTTTAAAAGGCTTAAAATTAAAGAATCATAGAACAGGCATATCCCGTGCAGCTGTATGGGGGCCTGTACTACAGTGTTGTATTAAAATGACTATTTCCATCTCCAACATTAAAGTGAATGTCATTAACACTACTGCACACAGGAAAACGTGTGGAGGAGTATTGCAACTAGCCGAAACAAAGATTGTGAATGAGTGACAAGAGGCTCGCTTTGTTCATGTAAGTCTACTGTGGAATAAACATGCTCAGGTGCTGAGAGCGATGCACAGAGTGAGACCTCTAAGTCCAGTTTAAAATCCACAGACCAAGAAGGAAACACACTGACATAGCAATCTATTGATGACTGCAAGAATGAAGTTATTAGGTTTATTTTCATTTATATCGGTCCCGGGCTACAATTGCATGAATATTTTAATGCCTCTGGGCATCGTATTTAATGCTTTTTAATACCATTTAAGGCCTTAATTTAGGCCTTCAATGACTTTTACTGCTTTTTAATGACCCACAGAAACTCTGCTAAAGCTCTTAAATTTATACAAATGTGGACTGATCAATGCAAAAATCGACAGTAACAACACCAAGTATAATATCAGTATAAGGTCGATACAGTGGTTTGATCAATATTTTTAATTATATATAATTTTATTATCGTTTACAAACTCAGTAAAAAGGAAGACTTTAAGGGCATAAACCAAATGATTTAATTCAGAGCCATATTTAAATATTTAATTGATATTGGCGTGGCGCAGTGGAAGAGTGGCCGTGCACAACCCGAGGGTCACTGGTTCAAATCCCACCTAGAACCAAACCTCGTCACGTCCGTTGTGTCCTGAGCAAGACACTTCACCCTTGCTCCTGATGGGTGCTGGTTGGCGCCTTGCATGGCAGCTCCCTCCATCAGTGTGTGAATGTGGAAGTAGTGTCAAAGCGCTTTGAGTACCTTGAAGGCAGAAAAGCGCTATACAAGTACAACCCATTTATTTATATTTTAACACCACCATCCTGTGTTTTTGTTTGATTATGATTTGAACAAAAATTGACTCATTCAATGATCTTAAAAATTGTAAATATCAGTATCCGCATTGGTATGACTGATACTACCCCTACAACTACTTGCTACTGGATTGATATCTAAATTTGTAGTATCACCCAAAACTAAAGTATGAAATAACAAAACCAGTGCTTATTACATTTGAACAAAACAGAATAAGTGATTATTACATTTTAACAGATGTGTGGATAGAAACACGGTACATTAGAAATTTCCTAAATAAAGATATTGTTAATGGAATTATTGAGATGTCTCTACGATGTATTAACGATTTTTACGAGATTTTGATAGAAGTTAATACATTCTGAGGCCAGTGTGGCTCACTTGGCAGAGCAGCAATGTCAGCAACTCGACAGTTACAAGTTCAATCCTAGTCACTGCCGTTGTGTCCTTGGGCAAGGTACTTTAACCACCTGCTCCCTTTCCCACCCACACTGGTTTAAATGTAACTTAGATAATAGGTTTCACTATGTAAAGCGCTCTGAGTCACGAGAGAAAAGAGCTAAACAAATATACTTCACTTCACTTAAAAGAGAACCCCACTTTTTTTATTTTACCTATCAAGAACACACGTTTTGTCTTTTTTATGCATTCTAAATAGTAAATAAATGTGTTTGAAAGTCTACGAACAATAAAGGCTATTAGAGTCAATGTATTCTGCCAACAAAGAACTTAAAAAACATCCAAACGCCTCCATTAGGTTTTATGTACATGCAGTAGGTATATATTGGTAGGTTGGTAATGCATGGCATCCTGCCAGCTGCTATGCTGACAGTTATTTTAGTAGGTGTCATTAAAGACAAGGCTGGTAAGGTAGGGACTATGGACAATTATCAACCTATCGCCTGAGCCAGCATGCTATCTAAACTGCTGGAAAATGGGATAACATACAGAGTTGGGGATTTTTTTTGCACCGCCGACAACCAATTTGGCTTTAAGAGCAAGTACAGCACTGACTTGTGTATTTATGCTTTACAAGAAGCAGTAGACTGCGATGAGGTGGCGACTTGTCCAGGGTGTACACAGCCTTTCACCCGATTGTAGCTGAGATAGGCACCAGCGCCCCCCGTGACCCCAAAGAGAATAAGCGGTAGGAAATGGATGAATGGATGGAAGAAGCAGTAGAAAAATTCAGAGCGCAGGGCCCTACAATGTTGGTAAGGTTTATTGATGCATCTAAGGCATTTGAAAAAGTCAACCATCTCAAACTCTTCACCAATCTGAGGCATAAGGGTGTTCTGGGTATATTTTGGCATATTGGTAAGACAGGCAGACAAAGCAGATAAAATGAGGGGAATAGATTATCCTCTCCCTTTAGAGTTGGCAATGGGATACGACAGGGTGGGCTTCTATCACCAGGCCTATTTAGCCTGTCTATGGATGACCTGTCAAGGCAGTGGGAGAATGCAGAACAGGATGCATCATGGGGAACAGCTTAATCAACCACTTTATGTACGCTGATGATTTGGCCATTATATCTCCCGGTAGTGCAGGGTTCCAACAGCTTCTAAAAGGGGAACATTATCACCAGACCTATGTAAGCGTCAATATATACCTTGATGTTGCAGAAAAAAGACCATCTATTTTTTTAACCGATTTCCGAACTCTAAATGGGTGAATTTTGGCGAATTAAACGCCTTTCTATTATTCGGACTCGGAGCGATGACGTCACAACGTGATGTCCCATAGGTAGTCATTTTCTCAAACATATTACATACACAAAGTGAAATCAGCTCTGTTATTTTCCGTTTTTTCAACTGTTTTCCGTACCTTGGAGACATCATGCCTCGTAGGTGTGTTGTCGGAGGGTGTAACAACACGATCAGGGACGGATTCAAGTTGACTTAAGTGGAGTGTGCATCGATTAGCACGGCATGCTAATCGATGCTAACATGCTATTTAGGCTAGCTGTATGTACATTTGAAACTATATTTACACCCAGCCTTTCACTCCACCCACATTTAATGCCAAACAAACACTTACCAATCGGCAGATTTAAGTTGCTCCAGTGTTACAAGATGCGAAAGTCCCGATCGTTTGGTCTGCACATTTTACCGGCGATGCTAAGTGCAGCCATGGCACAGAGATGTATGGATATCCTGCGACACTCAATCGTTGGTTAGAAGGCGATCGCCGAATAGCGTCAATAGCTATTCACTCAATAGCTTCAGTTTCTTCTTCAATTTCGTTTTCGCTATCTGCCTCCATACTCCAACCATCCGTTTCAATACATGCGTAATATGTTGAATCGCTTAAGCCGCTGAAATCCGAGTCTGAATCCGAGCTAATGTCGCTATATCTTGCTGTGCTATCCGCCATGTTGTTTGTATTGGCATCACTGGATGACGTCACAGGAAAATGGACGGTGGCTTCACAGATAGCGAAAATCGGCACTTGAGGCCTTTTTTCAGGATATTCCATGATGGGTAAAATTTTGAAAAAAACTTAGAAAAATAAAATAAGCCATTGGGAACTGATTTTTTTTGGTTTTAACCCTTCTGAAATTGTGATAATGTTCCCCTTTGACATATCGTCCCACTATGGAGTCAAGTTTGACAAAGAGTTTGGTAATGATATGTAGGACCAAGGAGGATCAACATCTTATCATCATCAATGACAAGATGGAGGATGATGCTGACATGCTTCGACAGAGAAGAATGCTGTATGTCCAAGCCAATATGCTGTTGAGAAAATGTCATTACTGCTCTGATGAAGCGAAGGTGTACTTGTTTAGAGCTTACTGCACCCCTATGTACACAGCACCCCTCTGGGTGAGGTTCAAGAAAGAGAGCTTGCACAAACTCTAGGTTGCATATAATAACTGTCTCAGAATCCTGCTCAGAAAGGCCAGGGGTAGTAGTGCCAGCAAGCTTTTTTGTGATTTAGGGATAAACACCTTCCACGCCACCCTGAGAAAACTGATGTTTTAAGTTTATATGTAGACTGCAGGGGCCCGAGAATGGTTTTATTATACAGATAACCAATCGTAGGTGTAGTTCTGTTAGATACAAATCCTATATATGGAAACACTGGTATCTGTGCCTCACAATATGAAGGTCCTGGGTTCGGTCCTGAGCTCGGGATCTTTTCTGTATAAAGTTTGCATGTTCTCCCCCTGAGTGAGTGGGTTTCCTCCGGGTACTCCGGCTTCCTCACACCTCCAAAAACATGCACTTGGGAATAGGTTGATTGGCAACAGTAAATGGGCCCAGGTGTGTGAATGTTGTCTGTCTATATGTGTTTGCCCTGTGATGAGAAGGCAACTTGTCCAGGCTGTACCCCACCTTCCACCCGAATGGAGCGGAGATAGGCTCCTGCACCCTTCGCGAACCCGAAAGGGACAAGCGGTAAAAAAATGGATGGATGGATGCTGTCTGTACCTTTAATAGAATGTGTAGAAGCATTTTTAAGTATATTTTTATTGCTGCTTATATTTATTTATGGTATGTTTTTTTTTTTTTTACTGGATATGCACAAGCATCAATATAAGTTTATTCTACAAATGGACTGGCATAGGAAACTTATTTTTACGGGTAGTTAAATTCAACAGAACAAGAACAACCACGCGGTTGCAAGTACCAGACGTATATACTGTCGTGATCAAAATTTTACATACACTTGTAAAGAGAATAATGTCATGGCTGTCTTGAGTTACCAATAATTTCTACAACTCTTATTTTTTTGTGACAGAGTGATTGGAGCACATACTTGTTGGTCACATAAAACATTCAGGAAGTTTGGTTCTTTTGTGAATTTATTATGGGTTTACTGAAAATGTGACCAAATCTCCTGGGTGAAAGGTATACATTCAGCAATGTTAGTATTTGGTTACATGTCCCTTGGCAAGTTTCACTGCAGTAGGGAACTTTTGGTAGCCATCCACAGGCTTCTGGGAAGCTTCAGGTCGAATTGTTTGGCCACTCCTCTTGACAAAATTGGTGCAGGTCAGCTAAATTTGTTGGTTTTCTGACATAGACTCGTTTCTTCAGCATTGTCCACACGTTTAAGTCAGGACTTCGGGTAGGCCAGTCTGAAACCTTAATTCAAGCCTGATTTAGCCATTCCTTAACCACTTTTGATGTATATACTGCACATAAACACTGATGTATATATACTTCTGACCCAGCTGATTTGGTCACATTTTCAGTAGACCCATAACAATTTCATAAAAGAACCAAACATCATGAATGTTTTTGTGACCAACAAGTATGTGCTCCAATCACTCTATCACAAAACTACAAGAGTTGTAGAAATTATTGAAAAATCAAGACAGCCGTGACATTATTTTCTCTACAAGTGTATGTAAACTTTTGACCATCCTCACAAGACAACCAACTTTCTTACAAACAAAATATATTTAAAAATAGTGTTAATAATCACACATAAAGTTAGTAAAGATGTGAGAGTAAGAAGTAAACAAACCTGTTCTGTGTAACACAACTTGATGATGTTTCTTTTAATAAACATCCAGTAGTTGATGTCGCTCGTCCTCCTCTGTGGTGGACAAAGTTCCTCCTCGTACTTTGATATCGTTCTTTCGCACATTTTCACACAATCACAACACTTTACACTCACATTAGTTCCCTACTTAGCGATGTTTAAATAACTTCCGCGTCTCTTTGTTAGCAGCTAACAAGCTAAGCTAACTAGCCAGCTAAACTAGCTGCAAGCTATCTTAAGTGAAGCTATCAAACAGGAGAAGTGTCAAAGTGCGCTCAGACTAATGTATCCGGCTACAAACAATTATTAACCGTGTGTACTCAATCAAACAACATATATGTAAGAATACAGAAATATAATGCCCGCGTTTAGGACTTCTCCGTCAGACGCCATCTTGCTTTATCACCCGATCGGTCCACGCATGCGCGTATGTGACGTCGCCTCCGCCGACTTGTTTTGCCACACTTACTTACCATGGTTCTTTTGTCCATCCATCAATCCATTTTCTACCGCTTATTCCCTTTTTGGTGTCACGGGGGGCGCCGGCGCCTATCTCAGCTACAATCGGGCGGAAGGCGGGATACACCCTGGACAAGTCGCCACCTCATCACAGGGCCAACACAGATGTTCTTTTGTGTCATCTGTATTTCAATAACAATGTCATCATAAACCACTACATACAAAACAAACGTTATCAAAAATACGGTGTTCATTATGAAACCGCACAGATCTGCACACAAATCTGAAAGATGGGTTCAGCAGCCTTAAATGGAAAATAAATTGATGTTTTACTATTTTATAATAATCTATTTATTTCAGAATTCTGAGAGTTTAAATAAATAATTTCAATTACAAAAGTTGCTAAAAAAAATGTTTAGTAGTCAATTAAGTCTTTTTTCACCAAATGAACTCCTTTGTGTTTGGAAGAATGGTGTTGTGGTTTACTAAGGACGTGACGGCAAACGGACACCAGATGGCAGTAATGTCCAAAGATTTATTCTTCCATCCATCCATCCATTTTCTACCGCTTATTCCCTTTTTGGTGTCGCGGGGGGCGCCGGCGCCTATCTCAGCTATAATCGGGCGGAAGGCGGGGTACACCCTGGACAAGTCGCCACCTCATCGCAGGGCAAACACAGATAGACAGACAGCATTCACACTCACATTCACACACTAGGGCCAATTTAGTGTTGCCAATCAACCTATCCCCAGGTGCATGTCTTTGGAGGTGGGAGGAAGCCGGAGTACCCGGAGGAAACCCACGCATTCACGGAGAGAACATGCAAACTCCACACAGAAAGATCCCAAGCCTGGATTTGAACCCAGGACTGCAGGACCTTTGTATTGTGAGGCAGACGCACTAACCCCTCTTCCACCGTGAAGATTTATTCTTATACAAAGTAAATATATATATATATATATACATATATATATATATATATATATATATATATATATATATATATAATACTGAATATAATAATAATATAACAATGCTAATAAACTAGAGAATGATGTGTGTGTCAAAAACCCAAGAGTGTGTGTTGTAAGACCATGTGTGTATAGATTAACTCAGCGTTTCTCAAAGTGGTGGGGAATAGAGACATGACAGGTGGGGTGCGAGAAACGGGAGGAGATTCCACTTTAATTTCTTTTTTTTTTTTATTCTTAGATTTTTTTTTTACAACCCCGTTTTCTATACAAACTGGAGTTCTCACCTGAGCGCCTTCGCACGGTAAGCAGCCAGTTGGACTTTTCCTTAGGATCATAAAGTGTGTGTGTGTGTGTGTGTGTGTGTGTGTGTGTGTGTGTGTGTGTGTGTGTGTGTGTGTGTGTCTGTGGCCCCCATTGTTTTTTTTAATTCATGAAACGGGTCAAAATGGCTCTTTGAGTGGTAAAGGTTGCCGACCCCTGTCATAGACAAATTAAAAAAAAGTCGTTTTGCTTTACAAGTGGACGAAGCTACTGACAGCAATAAAGACTGCCTGTTCATCACGTACGTCCGCTTTGTGAATGGCAAGTCATTGTGCGAGCATTTACTGTTTTGGAAATACCTAAAACATAGAGCCACTGCTGATGAGCTGTTCAAGATAATAGACAGTTTCCTCAAAGAACACGACCTTAAATGGGAAAACTGTGTGGGCTTTTGCTCTGATGGCGCACAGACCATGGCATGGTCAAGAAACGGGCAGCAGGCTCTAATAAAGAGGGTTGCGCCAAATGCGCATTGGACACACTGCGTCATTCACCGGGAAGCACTCGCGTCAAGGCAGCTCAGCCCCGAACTCAATGACGTTTTAACAGATGTTGTGAGCGCGGTAAATTTATCAAAACACGAAAAAGTGGCACTTTTAATTTATTTATTATGGAACATGATGCAAGTTATTTGATTTATTATTGAACTTGATGCAAGTTATTTGATTTATTATTGAACTTGATGCAAGTTATAACACTTTTATTTGAGTTATTATTGAACTTGATGCAAGTTATAACAGTTTTGTTTTATTTATTATTGAACTTGATGCAAGTTATTTGATTTATTATTGAACTTGATGCAAGCTATAACACTTTTATTTGATTTATTATTGAACTTTATGCAAATTATAACAATTTTGTTTTATTTATTATTGAACTTGATGCAAGTTATTTGATTTATTATTGAACTTGATGCAAGTTATTTGATTTATTATTGAACGTGATGCAAGTTATTTGATTTATTAATGAGCTTGATTCAAGTTATAACACTTTTATTTGATTTATTATTGAACTTGATGCAAGCTATAACACTTTTGTTTTATTTATTATTGAACTTGATGCAAGTTATTTTATTTATTATTGAACTTGATGTAATGTTATGTTATTGAGTTTGAGTGTATACAACTTGATGTTCAATAAATTTGAAAATGTTAAGCTTGGCATTAGCATTCTGTTGGGGCGATGGGGGCAGGTGGGGCTTGAAAACTCCCCCTTGTCCAAAGTGGGGGATGACAAAAAAAGTTTGAGAACCACTGGATTAACTGGAGTGTCTTTCCAAAGTGTTGGAGGTGCGTGTTGAGGGACGCGATGCAGTCCAATAAGGGCAAGACAGGCAGGGTAGTCCGTGCAAGGAAGCGAGGAGTCGAGGGACGAAGGAAGCAATCCGAGGACGAAGGAGATCCGGGGAAGAGTGAGATGCACAGCTCACTTTGCAGGTGACGGAGAGTTCTGCGGGGACACGGGAAAAGACACTGAGAACCACGGAGAGACTGAACACAACGAAAACAGGATTTGTATAACGCAGGATGATCGCTTACTGTACTTCAACAGAGAACTAAGTTCCCGCCAGGATCCCTGGGTCCACTGGTCTTTTAAGCAGCTCACGTCATCAGTCACAGGTGTGGACTGCGGCCAGCTGCGCGGTCCGCTTGACGAGCGCGGGGGCGTATCCGGGTGCGCTGTCAGCGGGCCCTCTGGGTGGAACCGCAGCGGAGGGAAGATGCAGACCGATTGTGACGCAACAAATGGAAGCTTTCAAGCTATGACAATTTGTTTTGTTCCACATAAAATACAGCAAAGAAGAAATTGAAAATAATAGAAAATCGTAAAATGCTGGAATTAGAATATTTTGAACAAAAGCCTATATATATATTGTTTTGTATATTTTTTTTATTTGCAGGTCGTACTTGATGATGCCTTCAAATAATGAAATACTTTTATCACTCAAGAAGTGCATCAGCGACCAAATACCTTTTTCAAACCATTGCTGTACAAAGATGGATTTGTTTCTCATTTTAATATAACAACAATTCCATAGTGGAGTATTGTGTGTGATGAAAATTGATTGTAACTAATTGTAAATTAGTTTCCAGTACAACAACACTTGCTGGTAGGGATGTGTACCGTTCACTTTTCAACCGATACAGCACAGATTCCGGTACCCCGAAATCGATACCTGTTCTCAACGTTTTAACTTTTTGGTGCTTTTGTGTGTGGTAAAAATATTGTTTGTGATAATAAATCTCAATTTTTATTGCAACCTTTAAAATGATACTGTAATGATAACTGTTGTCCTTTAATTACATCTTGTTTAATTATTATCATATTATCATTTACAAGAAAGTGTATTTACAGTTGCAAGTCCAATACGCTAGATGACAGTTGTTATCTGTCCGTCAAATTCATGACGTCACTAAAGGGGTTGGCTCAAGGCCAAGTGTCAGTCTACTTAGGGAGGAGCTGGGATCCTGCACAGGTCTTGCTGAGTAGAGGTGCAACAGTTTTTGACTGTGCCAGGCTTGTATTTGTATTTTCCATTTTTGTTACAAAGTGAGTTTTGTAATGAGACTTTATGATAATACATATTGTTGTTAAACATGGACACAATTCTGGACATCAATTATTAGCTTGCTGCAAACGTCTGAACTTGCTTCATTTATATTCGGCAACCAGTAGCAGTAATAGTTCAGGACTTTACCGCTACATTAAGTCAAAAACTTCCTCACTGGTACGCGAGTTGTTTATAGGGAAGCAACAATAATACAAAAATTGCCATTGTTAAAATGTATGCACACAAATATTGACAAATCCAATGCATTGGTGACTATTTGACTTGACTTGCGCGTGGGTTGACTTTTCCAAATGGAGGAGGAGGGAGCACACACCTGCACTGATGAACATAAACAGCCACAGGAGGACAGTGTGGCTCAACGTGACAATGATGGACAAGGGGTTGAGGGGTTGAGGGGAAAAAACGTGTGGTAAAAACGACACTCAAGACTCTAGGTCACAAAATTGAAAGTTTGCAGGGAGAAAGAAAATCAAAGTTGCAAAGACTCTCAACGCTGAAAGAGGGGGTCATTGTCGTGTTAAATGACGAAACACGTTCACATGATCGAAAGGAGGAATTGAGCAGGTTTATGGATTTACTGTATATCATGCAATGGAGTAGGTTTGATTTTGAGATTGGTGGGGACACAAAAGTGCTCCAAGGCAGCACTCTGAAAGTTTACTTTTTTTTTTTTTACATTAGCAATCATAATTTCACGTCATGCAGATGTTATAGGGTAAAGCAACTAAAATGAAAGCAAAGGAGACAACTTGGAAGAGTTCTCATCTTTACTCTTTAGTGTAGGGTTGTAGTGCAACTGTGCATCATACTGTCGATTAACATAGCCTACTGTCCATCAACAACATCAGAAATACATTCATGCAATACAACATTGTAAATAAACATAAATGAACTGTAATAATCTTTCCCCAACTTGTGTTTAAATCACTCACAATTTTTCCCTTCAACTGCTTCTTTCTATTGCTGCTTTTGTACTGTAAATATGTTTGTCACTAATACTCAAATACAAGCAGATTAGTGTCCACTGGTTGTTCCTATTTGAAAGAGCCAAACATATGCCTCCGCCGGTCTGTCACAGAAATGAACTGCTGGCCAAAAATATGTTGAGGCATGACAGATACATTAAGGACAATGACCATAGAGCTTGATGGTACAGTTACTGCCTGAGCAAAAAGGCTTTTACTAAATATGAATATTACTTCGTATTAATGAATTATATTTTAGCATTGTAAAATCACATGATCATTTAGTGAGGGTTTATTGTATTTCCACCACTTTGGTTTTTTCAAACCGTTGCTCACTTTTACACAAATACATGAAACTAAATAGTAATTTCAAAAATAAAACGGAAAGGTGAAATCCGGCAATGTGATTGGCTGTTAACCGTTGTTTAAATATTCTAAAGCCTTATCACAGCGTAGGCTATCACTCCGCCTCAGGCACGCATAAGTGGTATGCATGGAAGTTGTTGTCATGTATCCATGACAACGGACTGTTGCAGTCCGTAGTAAAAGAGAGCTGATGTTTTTACGATGTTAAAATACGGACTAAAGTAGTTGAATTCACATGTTTAAGGTTAACTTTCACCTCCGGGGAGGGTTAACAATGGTAAAGGGGATTGACCATTGACTTTCACCTGAAAAAAAGCGGAGGAAAAGACGAGATGCAGTGCTAATTTGGAGCCAACGTCTGGATAAGTGGGACTATTTTTTCCACAGTGAGGCTATTTTGTTGGATAATATGTATTTCTGGTTGAATGAAACTACATTAAATTGATTGAGTATTCCTATTTCATAATGCCTTTATTTGTAACCATTTTATAAAAGAAATTTGGCGTGACACTCTCGTCCGCTCGCTAGCAACTAGCATGTAGGCTAGCTTTTACAAGCAGAAGGAGTGACAGCGAAGACAGCCAATCACACGTAAGTTAGCATGAGAGCGGCAACCGATCAGGGAGCGATATTTAGGTTAGAGGCGTGACTTCTAGCAGAGACCCACATTTAACCCTTTCTGTGCCATAATCATTGATTAAACATTACGGGCAGCGTATTGATAGTGACTACACAGTAGCGGCTGGATATTGGTAGGGACGTGTCCCTAGCGTCCCTACCCAATTGTAGGCCCTTGATATCATGCAACCAGAAAAGTGCACAAAACTTTGTTGTCTCTGTTGCCAGATGATGAGTATACTAAGCATTAGACATGGTACAAAGCAAACATGTTGAATTTTGATGGTTTCCTTGACAAGATTGACAGGTTTATGTATTCTCAAAATGATGATGACAATGATGATGAGGTTGAAAATGAGGTCACATTAAAAACCAAGAGTGTAAGTGGAACCTAGCGGATAACTTTCACATAAAACACTCAAGATGGCAGAGAATAGCTTCTATCTATCGACCTCTGGGTTATGGGGCCAGCATGCTTCTGCTGTGCCACTCTGCTAACTGTATATGCTTCCTAGCTTTATGGAGGCGTAGATTAACATACCATCGCTTGGGACAAGCAGTAGAAAATGGATGGATGGGTGTTTTCCTGGTGAGAAACCTATCTGTTTTCTGAGACGAAAATAATTTGTCCTTGTCAAATAGTACTAATGCACACCAAAGTAGAGGCGTTTGTTTCTTCCGCAGAACTGGACTTCCAACAGTTGAGGTACCGACACTGTGGACTTAAAAAAGATTAAATGCTGACAAACTTTTCAGTAAGAAAAGGTTCAAATCCCTTCCAATCTTTTATATATATCTGGTTTCAAATTATTCCCATCCATCCATCCATTTTCTGATGCTTATTCCCTATAAGGTCGCGGGGGGCGCTGGTGCCTATCTCAGCTACAATCGGGCGTAAGGCAGGGTAGACCCTGGACAAGTCGCCACCGCATCGCAGGGCCAACACAGATAGACAGACAACATTCACACTCACATTCACACACTAGGGACCATTTATACGCAAAACTGAATTTGAGTCACTAACTCTAATAAACAATTTTCCCTTTTTGATATTCTGTTATGCATCCTAATTTCGAGGAATGCAACAAACGGTAGCAAAGTACTTTAATATCTGTACGACTGTGCAGTATCTCCGGGTCCAAGCAATACAACATTACGGGACTCTCGCTACTATATTGGATCCACTATGGACTGGACTCTCACTATTATGTTGGATCCACTATGGACTGGAATTTCATAATATCATGTTCGACCCGCTCGACATCCATTGCTTTTGGTCTCCCCTGGGGAGGGGGGAGTGGTGGTTGCCCACATATGCGGTCCTCTCCTAGGTTTCTTATAGTCACTGTTACCGACGTCCCTTTGGGGTGAGTTTTTCCTTGCCAGTATGTGGGCTTTGTACCACGGATGTTGTTGTGGCTTGTGCAGCCCTTTGAGACACCTGTGATTTAGGGCTACATAAAAAAACATTGATTGATTGATACAATTTTCAGAGAGGGATACTGTATTCACTGCTCAAAGTTGAAAAATATGTTTACTGATAAAAAATAATAGTAACCAAAATCACCTCCCCGTCAGGGAATCGAACCCCGGTCTTCCGCGTGACAGGCGGAGATACTGTCCACTATACTAACGAGGACTGCATTTCCTTGTGTTTTCTAAAGGACAAACAAACGATCCAAGCCTATCCCTGCCACGCCACAACCAAAGTGATCCCATGTCATGTGTTTTCTGTCTCATAATGCCGATAAATTGATCATAAAACGTGTTTACGGTGGTTGTGTGGCCGACTGGTCTAAGGTGCTGGATTTAGACTCAAGTCTCTCAGGAGTTATGGGTTCAAATCCCACCACAGCCATTTCTGTTCTGGTAACCCACTTGTTTCTTTGCTGACCTAAGCAATTAGATCTAGCTTGGTCCTCATTTGGAATGCTCAGGAAAACTTGTGGAAATCAGGCCAAAACTTTAGCTTGAGAGTTCTTTACGCTAGGAA
The DNA here is from genome assembly GCF_033978795.1 of Nerophis ophidion. Taxonomy (NCBI): domain Eukaryota; kingdom Metazoa; phylum Chordata; class Actinopteri; order Syngnathiformes; family Syngnathidae; genus Nerophis; species Nerophis ophidion. The sequence continues at coordinate 13,184,768 of NC_084638.1, forward strand.
TGTGATCAAAAAGAACACAACCCGGGGTGAAGATGCGTGCAGCAGTCCAAATACAACATAAAATGAGTGAAAGTGTAAATATACCATGTTTTATCACCTAAATAATTTTTTTACGTATGCAGATCACAAAGGCTTTTGGTCTGACTTTCCCACACAGTTATAAGGATGAAGCCCCAGGATAGTGAAAAGGGTAGACTTTCCAAAAGAGAAGTGGATTCATAAGGTCCATGGCATCTGTGCCAGAAACAAAAATGCAAAAATGTATTCATCTTCAACATCAATTATTCAATATAGCAAAGGACAGTTTTGTTTCATTGACTTGGTATGGTTAAAAGGTGGATATGTATGTTTTTGTCAACCTGTCTTCTGAAAATCTGCACCCCTACCGTAGACATTCAGGCCACTTGTATTTGTTCCTGTATTCGGATCACACCGCAGTGACGTATCGCTGGTCGGCACGGAGCCACTTGCAGGAGGGAGATGGCCTGTCTGGTGACATTGTGTGGAAACAACAACCTCAACCTCAACACAGACTACACTAAGGAGTCAAAAGAGGACATGAGAAAGGAACGTCTGTTCGTTCTTGATAGAGTTGTATACTTTTTTCAAGTCCAAGTCCATATTCCTGCAGGAGTTTCCTAAGACACAAAAGTTCCCGCTCAAAGACTTTTGCCAAACACATTTCTGACTTTGTACAACTGACATGGTGTGGGGGCTTCGTGCATCCGACAAAAAGGCAGGCAGAAGGCAAGTGTCGGGAATAGCTGTCATCTCCCTGGTGGTCTAGTGGATAGGATTCGGCGCGCTAACCGCCGTGGCTCGGGTTCAATTCCCAGTCAGGGAAACACTGTCAACCCTGACTGGCAGCAATTAATTTATTTTCCATCTCTTGTTTGTGCTCATTGGATGCAGAACATTAAAATTGACATTTTCAAAAAAGGCAACAGGAAAATTGTTAAACTGTTCTTCGGCGTGAAGTCTGCACACTTGGTGTTCTTATCATGACGTGAAAATGAACAGTGTAAGTGAAACCTCGCGGATTCCTTTCACCTTAAACACTCAAGATAGAGGATAGAGTCAATCTATCAACCTCTGGATTACGGGGGGGAGCACGCTTCTGCTGCGCCACTCTGCTAACAGTATGTGCTCCCTAGCTTTATGGAGACGTAGAGTTAAATACCATCGCTTAGGGACAAGCAGTAGAAAATGTATGGATGGATGTTTTCCTGGTGAGAAACTTGTCTGTTTCCTGAGGCGAAAATAATTTGTCCTTGTCAAATAGAACTAATGCACCCCAAAGTAGAGGTGTTTGTTTCTTTTGCAGAACTGAACTTCCAACCTTAGAAGTACCGACACTGTAGACTTAAAAAGATTAAATGTTGACAAATGTGTCAGTAAGAAAAGGTTCAAATCCCATCTAATCTTTTGCATTAATTCTTGGTTTCAAATTAATCCGCAAAACTGAATTTGAAAACTTGTTATGCCTCCTAATTTTGAGGAATGCAACAAACGGTGGTTAAGTACTATAATATCTGTAGGACTGTGCAGTATATCCGGGTCCACGCATCACAATTTTCAGAGGGGATACTGTGGTCACTGCTCAAGGTTGTACAATCAATCAATCAATCAACCAACCACTGTATCTTTTGTTACTCTGGTGTATCAAGTATAGATTTTGGGCTTCTGCCGATTGGGGGCGGAACTCTTCACTCTGCCACTCATTCACAGACTTTAGGTATTAGGTGGGTATTTATTGTCATTGCAACAAGTACAACAAAACTTTGTTTTCAGAACAAACCTATTCAAGATTAGACAAACAAACAGTATATAGGGTTACAGAACAAGAACGCTGATGGATCGCTATAAGGCGCCCCGTAAAAGATGGGAAAAAGGTAAACGCTGGGGAAGGATGAGTAAAAAAATACAATCCAGACTGGACTTCTAAGGGGGCCCAGTTCGGAGTGAGAAAAAAACTCCATGGCAAAGCACATATACATATTACAACATACATCTAGAGATATCTAGCAACAGAGGGAAGGTAGTTCAAGGTCATGGTGGTAGGTCACAGCTCTCAGGCGCTGACCATCCATTCATCACCCCTACAGGATTTGCGTCGAGAGCGTTGGATTGGGGAACGGGGGGGGGGTGTATGTGTGGCGTATATATTTTTTTGTGGATATGTGTGTGTGTGTGTGTGTGTGTGTGTGTGTGTGTGTGTGTGTGTGTATAAGCCCATAGTGTGTCTCTGTTCCGCGGCCTTGATGTATTTGCCGTTGCTAGTCCAAAGTTCACAAAAAAGGGAGTTTGTGAACTTCTTCCCGCATCCGCCAATCATTTGTGGCACCTTTGGGGTACTTTGAAGACTGCCAGCAACTTCCAATTTGTCGACAAACCAGAGCAACGCTTACTCCAATAAGCAGATGTCCTGTTGTCATAATTCCGAATAAGTGGATATCTTCACGTCGTCGACAGAAAAGGGTCGCCAGGCACGCGGCCCTCATTCTTCTCCCAAGAGTCCGTCGTGTGTCCAGCAACAACCGCTTCGTCACGAGAGCAGGTTCCCCCAAACCCAAGATCTTGTCCATTTTGTTGAGGCCAGTTAAAGAGTTCCAATGTTTAGATTTGGAGAGCAGTGCAAAAAGAGGCAACAAGAAAGTTAAGACAAGACAAAACAAAGAAGCAAGCGGGAGAGGTAAGGGAAAGGAAAGGGGAGCGTCCACCCTCGGTGTGTGCCAGAGAGCTGCTTTAACTAAAACTTTTGACCCAGTGTCGTCCAGCAGAGAAGGCACAAGAGCTAAGCAATTTAAAGCAGGGTAGCGGCTCTGTGTGCGACTACGCCACCCGCTTCCGTACGCTAGCAGCAGAAAGCGGTTGGGAAGACAGAGCCCTCCATGAAGTCTTTCTGAAGGGACTCGGAGCTTCCAATCAGGACCTCCTTGTTCCCTTGGACCTAAATGGCAAATGGTAAATGGGTTGTACTTGTATAGCGCTTTTCTACCTCTTTTTAAGGAGACCAAAGTGCTTTGACAGTAATTCCACATTCGCCCATTCACTCACACATTCACACACTGACAGTGGGAGCTGCCATGCAAGGTGCTCACCAGGACCCATCAGGAGCAAGGGTGAAGTGTCTTGCCCAAGGACACAACGGACGTGACTAGGATGGTAGAAGGTGAAGATTGAACCAGTAACCCTCAAATTTCTAGCAGGGCCACTCTACCAACTTTGCCACACCGTCCTCAACCTACCAGACAACCTAGATGCCCTCATCGCACTCGCCATCCGGATGGACAACCGACTAGCCCAGCTCAAACGACAGCGAGGAGGAGGACCGGCTGCGGCAGAAAGAACCACCTAGCCTTTCGCACCTAGCGGGGCGACCACTCAGCGTTCACACCCGGAGCTATGTCCTCACCTCCGCACTGACCTGGAGGAGGAGGCCATGCAGCTAGGGAGAGCCCAACTGACCCCAGAGGAGCGACGCAAGCGGCTGATGGAGGGGAGATGTTTTTACTGTGGAGAGAGCGGCCAGCTTGTCATTTTGTGTCCAACCAAGGGATCCCAGGTGGCGAGTCACGTTCCGGTGGATCCTCAGATGCCACGCACTCTCACTAAGGTCACGATAACGCATCTCACGGCCAAAGATCTAGAGTTTAATAGACTCTGGGAAAGACGAGAGTCTAATGGACTGGGGTTTAGCTAAGAGACTAGGACTCAAGTCAGAACCGCTAGCTAAAACCATTAGGGCACGGTCTTTCAATGGTAAGGAGCTTTTCACTATCTCAAACATCAGTTAACCTGTCCAAATGAACATTGACTGCCATCAGGAAAAGATTTGTCCGTACTTAATTACTTCACCCTCCCATTCTCTGATCTTGGGGCATCCATGGCTGTACCAGCATAATCCTTGGGTTAACAGGAAAACAGGGAAGATCAGTGAATGGGGAAGGGAATGCACCAAGAACTGTGTTTTTTCTACTGTCCAGGGAAAACGTGTCAAGGAAATTAATTATTTTTCTGCCAATCCTGTCACAGACTCTAAATTTCCGGACCTGATGTCTGTTCCTTCTTGTTATCACCACCTGCGACAAGTCTTCAGCAAGACAAAAGCCCTGTCACTTCCGCCCCACCAATCCTACGACTGTGCAATCGACCTGCTTCCCGGTGCCACTATTCCCAAGGGGCGTCTGTACTCTATCTCTGGTCCAGAAAGGGCTGCCATGAACAATTACATATCGGCATCACAAGAGGCTGCCAGCAGGAGCAAGGTACTTCTTTGTGAAGAAGAAAGACGGGTCGTTAAAACCCTGCATTAATTACAGCCCACTGAATGACATTACCATCAAGAACCGTTACCCTCTTCCCCTCATGTTTTCTGTCTTCAACCATCTTCAACAGGTCAAAATAGTCACCAAACTGGATCCACGCAACGCTTACCATCTGGTTTGGATTAGAGAGGGAGACGAGAGGAAGACCGGATTAAACACACACAGCGGCCACTATGAATACAGGGTCATGCCCTTTGGACTCACCAATGCTCCCGCCGTGTTCCAAGCCATTATCACTGAAGTTCTAAGAGACTTCCTGGACCATTTTGTGAATGTCTACCTTGATGATGTATTGATTTATTCACCTGACAGTGACACCAAGTCCATGTAACTCAGGTTTTAAAGAGACTCTTGGACAATGACTTGTATGTTAACACCACCACAACAGCTGTATGAATATATGGAATGAAGGGAGAGGTCTAGAAAAAAATGTAGGCCACTTTAATTACTGACAAGCCATGCTAGCATGAAGCCTGCTTGTATAAGGAGCGAATCTAGGACAAACTGAAGAATCCAGTTGTAAATCCATTTCATGACCTGAGAATAAAATGACCTGGATGAAGGAGGACGTCCATTGACTTTATTTGTTGGATGAGACAGAAATGTTCCCATAACATTAGGTATTAACACACGGAATGAGATCCAGTTCCATGATGTCGTTCATATAGAATGTCGCTTTAATAGATCGTTTAACATTAGACATCAGGGGAGCAAACACATTATCAATCAGGGAGAGCGGGTACAGCCGTGATCGTATAGTGGTTAGTACTCTGTGTTGTGGCCGCAGCAACCCCGGTTCAAATCCGGGTCATGGCACTTTACCCTTTAAACTGCCTTTTTTTTTTAGCATAGTTCTTTTACACTTGAAGACTTAATTATTAGCCCCCTAAGAAGTTTTGAAAATTTCTGAAAAATCTGCCGAATGTTTGCAATAATTATGACATTCTCGGTAGTAAAACATTCTTCTGAAGCATTTTGGTACATTTTTTAGAGACCCTGAAATGCTCAGTCATGGAGTGTAAGACATTCTTTGCACTAGGCTTTGAGACCCCCTTGAAAAGGCCTCCTTCCACCCCTCAAAAGTCGTCAATAGGGCAGACCTTGGTTACATTTGGATAAGTGAACCCAAAAATCATTCAAATAGCTGAAGTAGCTCAGTTGGGAAAGCGTCAGACTGATGATCTGAAGGTCCCTGGTTTGACCCTGGGTTTCAGCACAAATCTGTGAACTTCTCAATCAATGCTTATTACTAATAAGCCTTCTGTGGCTCTTACAATATTCAGATGGTCTCCCTGACCTGCCAGCCTTGCTGGTGGAATCCTAGCAACAGTTGTTACAAACCTTACCTCCATTTTCAATTTGGACAACCGTTACGTGGTTTAACAGTGTATCGTTCCTTAAGCCAATGTTTGGTCTTTAACTGACCCTTACATTGGGCAGTTTCAAACACAAATTTGTTACCTTATGGGTATTTTTTGGACTGTATAACTTGAAACTGAGAGTAATAAAGCTGGGCTCAGTGTGATGTGAGGGTGCATCCAACACACCTACAGCAAAATATTAACCACAACTTTCATACACATACACTGTCTAACAATTTATGTTTAAGGTATTGAGGTTAAACCTTCAGAAGATCACATTTTAACGCTCTCCCACCAGAGCTAAAGTGGATGTGAGGGATGTTTTCGGATTTCAGTTTTTCAAATGAAATAGAGAAAAAACAATCGCTGTTGAAAACTACAAATACAGTTGAAATAAAGGTTACAATGACTGCTGCAGTGGGGTAAAGGGATGTCTTTGGAGAAGTGTAAGGAGGTTAGTATCAGTCGCCTGAACAGGGACTTGAACCCTGGACCCTCAGATTAAAAGTCTGATTTTCTGCCGACTGACCTACCCATTAACAATGGGTAGATCAGTCGTACCCCAGTCACTTCGTCCAGTTTTGCCCAACATCTGAGAGAACAGCCATGTTGTCAATCTCAGATGAAGGTGAATTAGTCAGCATGTTCAGTGACAAGCTGGGAACTGTCAAAGCTCAAGCTCGCCAATTGCTTGAATCCAAAGCTCATTTTAGACCTTTAAGCCAGTTTTACATCGTCATCAACAAAGAAGGTTTTTACCGAAAAAGAAGCTCCTCTCCCGAAGTTGCCAACTCTTAACTGGATTAGACTTTGACTTCCTTTTTATTGTCATTCAAATTTGAACTTTATAAGAACGAAATTTCGTTGCATTAGCTCTTGGTAGTGCAGGATAAAAAAAAGCAATAAGGTGCAGATATAAATAAATAGATTACTGTACAGATAAATACATTGCACTTTTTCATATGCATCCAGGTTTATGGATGTATTTTATATTCTCTTTTTTATTCCAGCGAGTTAATCCATTTTGGGGGGAGTTGAGGGGATAATTTAATTATGATGCGTTCAAGAGTCTTACGGCCTGAGGGAAGAAGCTGTTACAGAACCTGGAGGCTCTGCTATGGAGGCTGCGGAGCCTCTTCCTAGAGACCAGCAGTGAAAACAGTCCTTGGTTGGGGTGGGCGGAGTCTTTGGAGATTTTTTGAGCCCTGATCAGGCAGCGGCTTTTTGCGATCTTTAGGATAGGAGGAAGAGGAGTCCTGATAATCTTTTCCGCTGTCCTCGCCACTCTCTGGAGAGACTTCCAGTCTGAGGCATTGCAGGCTCCAGTCCAGACAGAGATTCAACTTGCATGCTCCCCAGAATTTTGCCAGAAGCATTTTGCTTCAAATTTTAGTGGAGGTTAGTTGCAACAGGTAGAGCTGGTAAAGGCCCAGGCGGCAAGAAATAGAAGATAACTAGATTTTAAAGTCCAACAGAAGTTTTGGTAGTAAGCCTAATGTAAACTGTGTGTTCCTTTGGCGTAAGATGTGTACAATATACAAGCTGTACTACAGTTAAACAGTCCTTTCTCTAGGACTAGTGGCGCAATGGATAATATGTCTGACTATAGCTCAGAAGATTCCAAGTTCAACTCCTGGCTAGCTTGTTGGTTTTCATTAGTTGAACTGAAACAAAATTCAGGGCCATTTCTTGAGGAATTTTTTTTTTTGCATTTAAAATAAATATCTACTAACTGCAACATGCATTTTTTATTTTTTTGGGGGAATAGTTAACAGCTGTAATTGTGCAATGGTTAATACTCTGTGTTGTGGGCGCAGCAACGCTTGTTTGAATCCGGGTCATAGCACTTTACCCTTTCTTCAAGCTGTTTGATGATTATTTTTGACTTCCCTCTCCCCAGTCACTTCATCGAGGTCTTCCCGGGGGAACCCAAGGCGTTCCCAGGCCAGCCGGGAGACAGTCTTCCCAACGTGTCCTGGGTCTTTCCCGTGGCCTCCTACCGTTTGGACGTGCCCTAAATCCTGAGCAGATCCCCGAACCACCTCATCTGGCTCCTCTCCATGTGGAGGAGCAGCGGCTTTACTTTGAGCTCCCCCCGGATGACAGAGCTTCTCACCCTATCTCTAAGGAAGAGCCCCGCCACCCAGCGGAAGAAACTCATTTGGGCCGCTTGTACTCGTGATCTTGTCCTTTCGGTCACAACCCAAAGCTCATGACCATAGGTGAGGATGGGAACGTAGATCGACCGGTAAATTGAGAGCTTTGCCTTTAGGCTCAGCTCTTTCTTCACCACAATGGATCAATACAGCGTCCGCAATTTGATCCGCCTGTCGATCTCACGATCCACTCTTCCCTCACTCGTGAACAAGACTCTGAGGTACTTGAACTCCTCCACTTGGGGCAGGGTTTCCCCCCCAACCCGGAGATGGCACTCCACCCTTTTCCGGGCGAGAACCATGGACTCTGACTTGGAGGTGCGGATTCTCATCCCAGTCGCTTCACATCCGGCTGCGAACCGATCCAGAGAGAGCTGAAGATCCTGGCCAGATGAAGCCATCAGGACCACATCCTCTGCA